>NW_027069783.1:684406-826201 GCF_002906115.3 Quercus suber | reverse complement strand
TTTTTTTTTTTTTTTTTTTTTTTGGTGTTGCTGTGTAAGTTTTGATATTAAATAAAAGAGCAGTCTACATAACTGTGCATGGATTTTGAGTTTCTTTGCAAAAAGATAAGAATTATAGGACGGAATTAAATTTTAAGTAAAGTTAGATAGTGCATTTTATAATTTAGCCAAACAATTATATATTTTAATACGAGAATCTCATGATTATGAGATTTACATGCTTATGAGATGTCCGTTTGATGGACGAACGTTTTGATTTTTGATTTTTGATTTTATATATATATATATATATTTACTTATACACAATAAAAGTGGATTCATGTGAAATAGAAATAGAAAAGTTTCAGAGAAGCCAATATTGAGGATGACAATTTTGCCCCGCCCCTTTCCTCTTTGCCCCATGCAAGTTTTCTTCGCTTTGCAAAGGTGGTGGGTTGGGAATGGAAAGAGATTTAGTCGTGCATCATAGGGCAAGGCGAGGATGGGTTTAGACTTTTTGGACCTAACCCACTTAGCCTCGCCCCGCATTGATAAAGGTTAGATTATAAATTTTTTATACCCTAGAACCCAACTATTTAAACAAACATATCATCAACTTATTTTATTTTACCTAACAAAGATTTATGACTTTTTTTTCCCCCTAGTAAGGTTATAAATAAGGTATCAATTTTAACATTTTCTTTTGTCTTTATTAAAAACAAATTTATATACTATTGAATCATTGATTTTGTATTATAAGATTTTTGTTTTTGATATGATATTGTCTTATTAAACACTTTAATAATAATATTCAATTTTTGCTAAAAATTAGTTTAATTTGATGAGATAAATTTATTTTTGATTTCTAATATATTTTTATTAACAAAACAAGTTTTTTTAAAAATAATTGCAACGATTGTGAGCAAATTAACAAGAAATAGAGTTTTATAGGGCAAGGCAGGGCTTCGCTAGACCGCAAGGGGCAAGGATGGGGCAAGAAATTTTGCTTGTCATGCAGGGTCAAGCAAGACGAGGATGGGGTAAGTCAAAATCATGCAGAGTGGGGGCAAAGAACCCATCCTTCAGACCCACTTCACTCCTTTGCCATCCCTAGCCAATATATGTGCAAATAGTTTAGCAAAAATTGGGTCCTTGTAATTTATAGACTTTGTTATTTTTTATAAACCACTACATGCGGTGGAACTTTTGCTGGCTTTTGATAAAGTCAAACTGTTTTGTAATAAACTTATTTGTTGTTAATGTTATCTATCCAGTTTAACAAAAAATAAAAAAGAAAAGAAAAGAAAAAACAACCACTCAATAAAGATTTAGAGTGATTTTGGTTATAGTTTTTGAGAAATGTTAATAGATGCCCTAAGGAGTATCCATTTAGAAACTATTTTTAGAAACAATTTATGATAAAATGATAAATCAATTAATTTTTCTAATAGTTTTTTATATTTTTTTATGAAAATAGTGTTAAAACTTTCTTAATATGATTTATTAACAATTTATTAACAATTGTTAATAAATATGATTTATTAACAATTTCCATAAAGACACCGATTAATATGATCCATAATTTGCATTTTGTCTAAACTTTATTTCAAATAATCTAATTTTTAACTTTTTGATAATAAGCTTGTGAGGACATTTTTGCCTCAAGACCAAGAGTTGCACATTATAATCTTTTTTGGCTTCAAGTCCCACATTGGAAGGAAAGTCTTCCTCCTCATGCCTTATAAGGGATGGCCAATGGTTGAAGAGTACCACTGGAAGGAAAGCCTTCCTCCTCATGCCTTATAAGGGATGACCAATGGTTGAAGAGTACCACTAGCTAGTGGTACTCTTCAACCCCTTCCAATGAGCTAGTGGTACTCTTCAACCATTGGCCATCCCTTGTAAGGCATGAGGAGGAAGACTTTCCTTCCAATGTGGGACTTGAAGCCAAAAAAGATTACAATGTGCAACTCTTGGTCTTGAGGCAAAAATGTCCCTAGCTAGTGGTACTCTTCAACCATTGGTCATCCCTTATAAGACATGAGGAGGAAGGCTTTCCTTCCAATGTGGGACTTGAAGCCAAAAAAGATTACAATGTGCAACTCTTGCTCTTGAGGCAAAAATGTCCCCACAAAGCTAATTTTTAATTATTTGTTTTATAATATACAAATAAACTATTGAAAATAAATTATTTTCAAACAACACTTAGGTAGGCCTTTATATTTACGAGCGACATCAAGGAGAGGTTTTTTCAAAATGTCAAAAAAAAAAAAAATGTTATAAGCCAATCCCAAATAAACGCTAAGAATTCTCTCTCAATTGACAAAAAGCTAGAGCTCCAAATATTTCACCCAGAGCTTACCCAAAGTCAACCTGTAATAGGTAAATGATTCAAAATCCTACAACAAGTAGAGTATGTGGTACTTAAATTAAACTACGAAAACGATTCTCAAAAAAAAAAAAAATTAAAATTAAAATACGAAAACTAAAATGGAACAGGACACCTAACAAACTTTGGGAAATGAAGCAAATTCAAATAGGATACTGCACTAGTGAGGGAGAATAGAAACGGGTCCAATTTGTATAGCAAAAAACTAATAAACAAGTGGTTCGGTAAACAAGTAACGAAATGCGGTTAAGGTTGGTTGCAAAATATATATATATATATATTATTGGTGATAATTTACTAATTATAAGGGAGGAGTGATATTTGAAATCCTAGTTTTTTTGAAAATATTGGAAGTTGTAAACCAATTACACAATATCAAGTCTAAGAGATATTTGTTCATTGAAATTAAATTCTATAAGGACGTGGTATAAAACTGAAGTTTTATATCCTCTAATTCAGTATGTCACATCATCTATCACATATTAAGGAATATGCATAATCATAACCCAGTTCTATGGAGCAAAAGGAGAAAAGATTTCCCAAAACAAGAAATTTTTTTTTATAAAGTTACTGCACCAACGATTATTCATATATATTGCTTGAAGAAGGCTGCACTACTGACAAGACAAAAGAGAACAAGATTTCCGTAATCTAAGTGGACTCCAAAGCCAATTTGTATGCTTTTTCAGTTAGAGGAAGCAAGGTTCTTATTTCAAGGCAGGCAAGAGAAACTACAATGACATAAAACTCGGAAACAAACCTCCAAGGACCACCTTCCATAGGGTTCAAAACCAAAAGATGTAAAATCAGAAAAAGCATGAATTATACCAAGATCTCAAGCAGGATTTTTTAAGAAAATAACTATAAAACTCATATTATATTATTAGTTAAACAACGTTTTAAACTAATTTGGTTTCTAGACAAATCAAGTCTAGAAGACTCGATTTTGTTCATTGGAAATCGAGTCCAGAGAACTTGAGTTCCAAACTCGGGTGTAAGACACTCGACTTCCAGTGCAATTTTACACAGTAAAATCGAGTCTAAAAAACTCGATTCGTTAAAAATTAAATTAATTTAAAATGTCGTCTAACTAATAATATAGTCTGAGTTTTATAATTATTTTGTTTTAAAATCCTCTCAAGCATGCAAGATGAAAAAGACGTTTGCAGTGCAGCTTTTTAGACTTGGCCATAGGTTCCTGTAATTAGCCGAGTTCAACATTGAGGCATGAATAATAACTAAAAGGTAAACAGTAAAAGACCAAATCATACCCGACAGATGGCACATTCATCATCATATGCTTTTCTCAATTTGATGAATCCTTTAATACGCTTGAACATAGCCTGCTGGTCAAACACCTGTCTACAACTTTGTTGAAAACTCATTGAATACTACAATGCCTACGAGTCTGCACCTAGCTAGCGACCTCTAAGAAATCCCTTATGAAATTCCCTTGCAGATGTCACTATTAGAAGTTGAAAAAGTCAAAAACTTTATCTCTGAATCTCTGAAATTTTTTGATTTAATTGTGGAGTAAATAAACGAAAATTTGAGAATGAATAAGCAAATGAACGGACCTGGTTCGATCTATGATCATATTGCTTTTTCTTCGGTGCGGGTTTCTGCAATTTTCATCAGCATCACTTTTTTGTGCGAGAGAGAGAGAGAGAGAGGGACTTATTGATAATTCAAAAAACTGAAATTTACACAATTTCGCAATCAATAACTGAATTCCAAAAAAAAAAAAAGTTCACTGTATTCTTCTAGAATTCAAAGTACAAGAGTTTTATGATTTTATCTTGAAGACCTGGTTGGATTTTGGCAAAACGGAGTCGGGTCGGGTCGGATCCTAGCCGTCGTCGACGTCGTCGTCGTCGTAGTGGGCCTTGGTTTTGGGCTTCCGGTACTTCTCTTCGACGAGCTTGGCCTTGTAGAGGGCATCGTGGGCGAGCTTCCTGATGTTCGGAACGTCGTAGTTTTGAGCTATGTATATTCCACACACCGTCCCTACTATGAACGAAAAGTTACTCTTTATGATACCCATCTTCCCAAAATCAAAAACAAAATTTGGGTTTTTTCGATTTTGATTAAAAAATTAAAAAAAAAAATGGGATTTTTGTGTTGTGGAGGTTGAAGAAGAAAGAAGAAGTAAGAAAGATTCTGGAAACATGAGCTGAGCTGAATGGGTGCTATAGTGTGGTGAACTGGACTAGAATATTATAGTATATAGGGCCCATGGGCCCAGGCCCAGCCCATATTTTTTTTTCTTCTAAAAACTTTGTAATTTGTTTTTTTTTTAATTAAAATTTATTACTAAATATGTATTTCATGTATAATTTATTACCACTGTGCATGATGCACCCAGCAGGGCCAGCACTCTAGCTTTGACTATGTTTACTTTTTAATTTCAGTGAATTGATGTGATTGTGATAAGAGTTCATGTTGCCGTAACAAAATATGCACCTTTTTTTTTCTTCAAAAAAGGTAGGCCCACACCATTTCTTACAAAATTTTATGATCACGGTTGAAAAGGAAAAATTGTGAATTTATGTAAAAATATCAGAAGGGCTAGTTACAATTAATCATATATGATAAAAATTTTATGTGAACGGTGAAAAAAAAAATGATGAATTTATATAAAAGTGATATACAATCAGCTACTTACAATTAGTCACATAGGATAGTTATAAAAAATATTGTAATAAAATTTGTGATATTAAAATAATTGTTTTGTATGAATAAAAATAAAATAAAAAACCATGTGGTCATCTATGCAAGCTTGGATTTTAATAATGAAATTGTTGGTAAAAGAAGTATAGGTCCTTAGAGCATTAGCATTGGAAAATGCTAATGCTACTCTATTTTACCGTTCCAAAACCTCACTTTATCATTATACCATACCATTTTACAATACTTTTAGCATCCCAAAACTCTATTTTTATTAAAATATTATTTTTGATCTTTTTTTTATTATTTCTTTCTTAACTGTCACTTTTTTTCAGTTTTTTCAGCTTACCTATGATTTCCAACGGTCACATTTTGCTGGGTTCTTTTTTTTTTGTTTTTTTTTTTTTTCTTTTTGAAGTGGAAACTTTATAACATAAAAGCCAACAAGGAATACACAAGAGAAAAAGGCCATAGCAATCAACAAATACAACAGAAGCTATACCAACGCCAAAAGATCCTTTTGAACTAGCCTAGACACACAGATGGAGTATCCCGTTCCACATGCAAGAAGTCCCAGTTCTAAGCGCAAATTGAGCTAGCTCATGCGCAACAGCATTAAAATCTCTACTCAGATGTTTAAAAATACAGCTTTCAAAGCTCTCACACACAAGAAGAACTCCCTGCAGAATGTGCCCCAATTGATACCTGTGTTATTGCTGGGTTCTGCAACAATAGTTTCACTGATATAATTCACAACAAAACTTATATAATTCACCCAAATATCCAACACATATGCATCCCAATCAAAATATCAAACCCGAAAACCCAGCAACACCCAATCAATCCCTTCCCACTTTAGCATCAATAGCCAACTTTTGTCATTATTCAATATCAAACCTGAAACCCCAGCACACCAAATCAATCCCTTCTCATTTAGCATCAATAGCCCAACTTTTCTCATCTGAATAATGAATAACATTCACAGCCTTTGTACATTCACAGCCTTTGTAACATTCAACATAAGACAATAAAAAAACTCTCTTCTCTTTAACAGCCTTTCAAACATATCACAGCCTTTGTAACATTCAAACATCACAACTGAATAATGACAATAAAAAACCCAAGTGTTGAGGTAATCCAAGTGTTCATACAACAAGTGTCAGCAATAGTTACTAACTGCCATACCAACAAATGTTCATACAACAAACTCAATCCTTTGTAACCCAGTGTTCATACAACAAACTAACTGCCATGTTTAAGAGTCAGCAATAGTTACTTCCACCTCCCCACCAGGCTCAATCGTAATGGAGGTAATCTGCTTAACAACATCTGGGGAGCTAAACAGGTCGATAACACGCTTGTGGATACAAAGTTCAAATCTATCCCAAGTGTTGGTACCTACAAACCAGAAATGAAAAGAATTCACAATAATATTCATACAAGGAAATGAGCAACACAAAAACAGCTTTCATAATAGATACATTTCTCACACACTTACCAAGTTCCTACAACTCCCCTTGTAATTGCCATAAATGCTCAATGAGGTCTGATTGGAGTTGAAAATGATTTTTATGGTCTCGAATACATTGATGGGTTTCAATGAACTCCGTAAATGTATTTGTGTTCTCTCGTGACAGTTGTATAGTAGGATTGTCATCAATTTGCTCATAATCTAATTCCACCACTTCATTTACATCTCGCTCATCCTCAACGATCATATTATGAAGAATTACACACGCTTTCATGATGTCTTGAAGCGTTTCACTATGGAAAAATCTTGCAGGTCCACGCACAATTGCAAATCTTGCTTGAAGCACTCCAAATGCACGCTCTACATCCTTCCTATTCGCCTCTTGGGCTTTTGCAAATAATTTGTTTTTGTGTCCTTGTGGAGATGGAATTGTTTTAACGAATGTTGACCACTTCGGATATATGCCATCGGCAAGGTAGTAACCCATTGTATACTCATGACCATTGATTGAGTAATTAACTGCAGGAGCACGTCCTTGTTCAAGCTCAGAAAATATAGGAGACCGTTCTAATACATTAATGTCATTATTTGACCCAAGTAACCCAAAAAATGCATGCCATATCCAAAGATCAAATGATGCTACTGCTTCCAAAACAATGGTTGGCTCACGAATGTGACCAGAGTACTGACCTTTCCATGCAACCGGACAATTTTTCCATTTCCAATGCATGCAATCAATGCTCCCTAGCATCCCTGGAAATCCACGTCTTTCCCCATTGGCTAAAAGTCTAGCAATGTCTTCGTTGTTTGGGGACCTCAAGTATTCCTTGGAGAAAATATCAACCACCGCTTTAACAAATTTTTTCAGACTTTTCATTGCAGTAGATTCTCCAATCCGCAAATACTCATCCATAAAATCAGCTGTAACTCCATACGCAAGCATCCTAAGTGCAGCTGTTATCTTTGAAGAGAAGATAAACCCAATTTTTGTGCACTATCTCTTTTTTGGATAAAGTAAGATTCATATGCCTCTACCTTATGCTGAATACGGAGAAAAAGATTCTGACTCATCCGAAATCTCCTCCGAAATAAATTAGGAGGATACACTGGTGTGTCGGCAAAGTAGTCGAGATAAAGTCTTTTATGGCCTGCCAAACGATCACGTTCGATATACCGACGACGTTTACGTTGTACTCTTGAACCCTTAAGAACTCGCCTCATTATCTCATCCTCGTCCGAGTCGTCAAAAAGCAACTTTTTAAAAAGAGAGCGACCCATAGAGACAACCTTGAAGACAACAGTGTTAGGAAATTATCAACTATTATTGAACAGGAAATTATCTCACTTAAATAGCTTAAAACGTACTTAAAACAGCCCCATAACAGATTTTGACAAATTCTGCCACTAAAACAGACATAAAACAGCCACATAGACAAACTTCAAGAAACATTACACACACTTAAATAGCTTAAAACATACTTAAAACAACCCCATAACAGATTTTGACAGATTCTTATTATGAGCTTAAGGTTTTATATAGGTTGGTGTTCTTGCTTTATTACTGTTTTATACTTTATTTGAAGAATAAACATGAAGAATACAATCACAAAACCATGGCAAGCGAAGCCAATTAATAGTCTAGTGCCCTGTTTTATAGGTAGTAAGTTGACATTGAGAAAACACGGGTGCATATAATGCCTCCTCTGGGACAGTGGCACAAAACAAGCAGGAATGCATGGACTCATTCCAAGGAAACAACTAAAACTGTTCAAAGTCATATTATACATGGACCTGTGCCCTCATATGCAATAGTACGATTGTAATAATTTAATAAGAAACGACATATCACCTATTCCTTCCCTTCTTGTATACCGAAAAGAGGAATAAGAAGTAATTTCTATATGAGTATGTTCAATAGGCCACAACTAATTAATGCTATTAATGCAACTAATGGTAACTGAAAGAAGAAAAGGCACATGACACAGCTAAGAGATTGTTGCAGCTGAACAATTAAATTGAAGGAAACCACAAAGGACCAACTAAATTCAATGGAAATGTCCAATATTAAATCTCTAATAATATTAACAAGCTCCCTTGCTCTACAAGAGCATTCTAATGAAAATAATCCAATGAATTTGCCAAAATAGCCCCACCTCCCAGTTCTTTAGTTGTCACCAAGTCTAAAGGCAACATCCATGTGCCATCTAATGAGTCCACAGATCTCTAACAAACACTTCTTCCTCCATTGCATAAGGAATTATGAATATGTAATAATTAATGCTCACTTTTAGTATCTAGCATTATGTGCCTCTTTTAGTATCTAGCATTAGTACTACAGTATAAAAAATAACAATTCACCTATGTCATGTACCACTTTTGAAAACCAATTTTGTGAATTGTGATTGTTTTTTTAAATAAAAAAAAAAAAAAAGTGTGTGATTGATATAAGCTTATTTTGGTGAGATAAAAATAAATTGAGTGGGACATTATTAATTGTGCCTGGCACATCCTATTCATTATTTTTTGAAATGCTAATCTAGCATGCTTAACCCCTTATTCTACACCAGATTCTTATTGAATTAAGACTCAAGCTATGCAGGCAGGGTGGAGTTTTCCTCTATATCCACATGTCCACACCTACAGTAATAGAAAAGGTTGGTAAATGGGCTACTAAACTAATACAAGACTTTGAAACTAGCCTAACATGTCATTGAGCAAAAGATTGTAACCAAAGAAAGCACTCCTGGATAAGTCCAGTGGCCCAAAAACAGAATGTCTTGCCTTATTAATGGTCAAAGTTAATACATAAGTGGACTTCTTAATTTATAACTCAAGTAGAAATTAGAAAGTGTTAGAAAGAAATTTGTTAGCACACCCATGAGTTTATGTTCTCTACTAGTCTTTACTCATTTACCAGAAGGAACATTTATTAATGGTCAAAGTTAACTTAACCACACCACATAGCTGGCACATCCAACATTATTTACCTTCTGTGTCAGCTGGTGTGAAAGTGTGAAAGCCAAAAAACAGATGAATTCCCCTTCCCTTTCAAACAGCCACACCCAAAAAAAAATTATAAGTGGTACATGACATAGTGCTTATAATCTCACCAAACAGCCACACAAACAGCAGTAAAACAGCCACACAAATAGTAGTAAAACAGCCACACAAACAGCTAGCAAACTTAACTATCATAAACAGCCAAAGAAACACCCCTAGAAAATACATAAGTTTTTCATATAAACAAAAATGATGTGATTACATAAGAGGCACAACCTACTGCCAATTGATCAAGTTGGAACAATACATCACCTATATGTTCCAAACCTATGCTTAAAATAAGCCACTACCAAAATAAGGCTAGTTACAAAATGGCATCTACATATGCCAAACCCAACCCCAAAATAATTTACTACCAAAATAAGGTTACAACAAGACATCTACATGTTCCTTGGGTCAACTCCAACTTGTCTTGCAAGGATTTGATCCTTGAGATTTTCAAAATAACGGCTTTCCTTGTCATTCATGCCACTTGTATCCATGGTCATTATTCTTCCCTCCTCCTTAATAGTTTTAAGACGAAGCTTTTCCGCTTTGATGCGAAGAGCCTCTTGGTCTTGTTCATGTGATGCCTGAATATACTGCAATTTTTTCGCCAAATAATTATCGAAACCATTATCACCATCTGCCCTCTTTCGCTTAGCCTTTTCGGCTTTTCTACCAATTGGTCTTTCTAGTACCACTGTGTCATCATCATTACTATCAACTTGATCAATTGAACTTGGAGTTGGAAGGTGCCTTTTTGATCTTTCCTTAGGCACACTCCACTTTGGTTGGTTCTTCAACGCAACCCAACAATGTTCATAAACAAAAGGTAGTTTTTTGCCGTGTTGAGGATTTGGTGTAGATTTATATAGTTCCTTTGCCTCTTTCAACTAAAGTTTTAAAAAAATAAATAAATAATTAGAGTCTTGAAACTATAAAGGAAATTAATATTGTGACACCATTGCAATATAATTTATACCTTGTCCTCGTCAGTTCCACCACTGCTATTTCGGGCTTCAACTTTAGCCATGAACCCAGCAAACCTACTTGTCTCCCTATTAATATTTCCCCATCGACTTGATAGGGAGGTACTAGAACGTGTGGTTCCGTAAGTATTGTTCTTGCAAAATGATTCCCAAATTTTCGTCCAAAATTTGTCACCCTTTTGTTCAGTACCATGCACAGCATCCATGCCAATGTTAAGCCATGCAAAGATGAGGAGGAGGTCCTCATCTACACTGAAGTTGCCACCACGTTTAGAGGTGACAATTTCAACTTCTGGTAAAGAATGGATGGGCACTAAAGGATTTTGAGACCCACTTAAAAATGGCTCCACAAAATCAGAATCAGCTTGTAAGAAATTACCATATTGTTCATAGTCTTCTTGCCTAGCCATCCCTTTTAAATAGGGAACTTAAAACAATTAGTGTATGAAGTCAATTAGCATATGAAGTCAATTCTTATTTGTATCTTTACAATCAGTATAAGCTAATCATAATATTTTGGTGGCAACTTCTCACATATAGCAACATTCTACAATATATGTTGACAACTCCCAATCAAAACAATATATGTAAGGCACGACAATCCAATGATTCAAAAACACCTGGAGAAACTGAATTAGATTGATCATAAAAGGGCTCAAGACTAGATCCTAAGGTGTTGAAACTAAAAATTAAGAGACTATGCAGAAAAATACAAGTTTAGCAACTTCTATGGAGAATCCTCATATCATCAACAAAATTTACTCCCTTGAACCTCTTTTGTAAACAATAAAACACAAATAAATATGGCCACTTATTAGGACACTTGTTAGCAAAAGCCATAATAAATACCAATGACTTGACCAAATATTCAAACACAACTAACAGGACTTAGGAATTGGAAAATACACTTTGGAAAGCAAAAAGACACACTAAAAGCAATAGAATTCAAAGTTATCTATAGCCATAACCTCCTCTTGAAAACTCCAAATTGCACACTGTTTGATACTTGAAAACTACAGATATAGAATTTTCCATGACTTGCTAGTTAATTCTTTCAGGATCATTTTAGAATAAATTTTGAAAATGACCCCAAAAAATTAATTGAGGTTCTGCTAAGACTTCACTAATTTGATGTTCAATTGTCACTAAGTTATTTGTTATTCATGAGACCCTCCAGTGTCAAAAGAATTAGCAATTGACCACTGCGCATAATACCTTCATTATTTTTTGCATAATTTAGCAGCTCATGAAGGATTTATATTTCATGCCTCACCTTGTTTCAGTTCAGAGTTCAAACATTTCTGTAAGGTCATCACCATATTTCCCCTTAAAATCCTCACTAGGACTTTACTATACATCGTAACTACTTCACAATTCAATTGTTAGGTTACTGAAACCGCCTATGCATATTTAATATTTTCATCTCATTCAATAGGAGAATATCTGTGGAAGTCAACACATATTTTGGCTCCTTGAAAATGACTCCAACTTACGAATGTTAAATGGCCCTATCAACATCAAGTGCATTACTTGGATGACAAGAACATTGCAATTTACTCTATATTAGTTTGGACCCTTGATACATATGCATTCGTAACCACAGCAATGTGGAAAAGTTAAAAGATTAGATAGATAGATAAGAGAAACAACATGTGTTGCTGACAAACTTGGTGATACATAGTACACACCCTTCTAAACAAGAAGAATAAATAATAAAAATGAAAGCATAAAACACCAGAGAGCAACTAGATATCGTAATTATAAAACTAATTGAGCTGTTGAATGATTTGTGAGGAAAAAATATGCTTATCAAAGAACGGTTACAGAGGGGTACAGAAACAAAGAGAAAAGAGAGAAGGGAGAGAAATAGATAGAGAGAGATACTTACTAGTAATTGAAGAACTGAGCAAATTTTCTGAAGATGCTAAATCAACAACAAAAACTCTGCAAACATCAACAACAATTCTTTTATCAAAACCCAAACACAAACACAAACACAAGCTGAAACCCTCTTTTTATTGCAGAGAGAGAAAAGAAACACAAACACAAAACTCTAATATATTAATCAAAACCCACCTTTCAGTCAGCACCAAAACCAACGGAGCTAAATCCCCCAACACCGACGGAACTTCGTTTTTGCAAAATCTGAACCAAACCCAAAAACGCTTGAGAATGGGTGAGGGTGAATCGGTTGAGATGGGTGAGGGTGAATCGGTGAATGGGTGAGGTGAGGTTGAATCGGTGAATGGGTGAGGGTGAAGCTTCAGCGATGGAGATGGGTGAGGATGAATGGGTGAGGGTGAATCGGTTGAGATGGGTGAGGGTGAATCGGGTGAGAAATTTCGGAGATGGAAATGGGTGAGAAATTTCGGCAATGGTGATGAAGTCTGAAATTTCAGAGATGGTGATGAAGTGAGAAATTTTGGAGATGAGAGACCAAATGGAGAAACAGAGAGGGAATAGAGTGAGAAGTCCCCGCGCATAATGTAGTGATGAGAGAGAAGTTTCGGGGGGAAAACATGTATAAAATATATTATTTCTGAGACAATAGTTGCTACAGTGCAATTCTATGTTTAGAATTGCACTGTAGCACTATTGCAAAAAAATTTGCAATAGTGCCATTTACAATTCACTGATGCAGTTAGTTTTAAGGCTTAAAATGCTATATTTCTCCTAGATTTGGCTTTAGCATTTGCCAATGCTAATGCTCTTAGGTATGCTACTGTAAGATAATCAAGTAAAAAAACAAATCATATACAGGAAGGAGGATTATCTGATTGGGGAATATATCCCTAGAATTAGAAAGGGTAAGATCTAATAAAAGATGCCAAATGCTGAGTTGGTTAGCAGCATTGAAGGTTTTGGCACAAACTTTGGCTCAAGTTTTTTGAAGTATTTGAATCAATTCCATCATTGGATCCTACCCTCAAGAGAAATAGCAATGATCTTAAATGGTTCATTATCTTTATCAATTCTAAAATAAAATTCATTAATTTCTTAAATTCCATTTTTGAATTTACTATTTTACAGTTTTGATGGTGCATCTCTCTCTTCTAAAATAGATGTAAGCGGTCCCATGAAAAAGAGAAAGAGTTTTTTTTTTTTTTTTTTTTTTTTTTTTTTTTTTTTTTTTTTTTATGACTCCAACTTACGAATGTTAAATGGCCCTATCAACATCAAGTGCATTACTTGGATGACAAGAACATTGCAATTTACTCTATATTAGTTTGGACCCTTGATACATATGCATTCGTAACCACAGCAATGTGGAAAAGTTAAAAGATTAGATAGATAGATAAGAGAAACAACATGTGTTGCTGACAAACTTGGTGATACATAGTACACACCCTTCTAAACAAGAAGAATAAATAATAAAAATGAAAGCATAAAACACCAGAGAGCAACTAGATATCGTAATTATAAAACTAATTGAGCTGTTGAATGATTTGTGAGGAAAAAATATGCTTATCAAAGAACGGTTACAGAGAGGTACAGAAACAAAGAGAAAAGAGAGAAGGGAGAGAAATAGATAGAGAGAGATACTTACTAGTAATTGAAGAACTGAGCAAATTTTCTGAAGATGCTAAATCAACAAAAAAAACTCTGCAAACATCAACAACAATTCTTTTATCAAAACCCAAACACAAACACAAACACAAGCTGAAACCCTCTTTTTATTGCAGAGAGGGAAAAGAAACACAAACACAAAACTCTAATACATTGATCAAAACCCACCTTTCAGTCAGCACCAAAACCAACAGAGCTAAATCCCCCAACACCGACGGAACTTCGTTTTTGCAAAATCTGAACCAAACCCAAAAACGCTTGAGAATGGGTGAGGGTGAATCGGTTGAGATGGGTGAGGGTGAATCGGAGGGTGAATCGGTGAATGGGTGAGGTGAGGTTGAATCGATGAATGGGTGAGGGTGAAGCTTCAGCGATGGAGATGGGTGAGGATGAATGGGTGAGGGTGAATCGGTTGAGATGGGTGAGGGTGAATCGGGTGAGAAATTTCGGAGATGGAAATGGGTGAGAAATTTCGGCGATGGTGATGAAGTCTGAAATTTCAGAGATGGTGATGAAGTGAGAAATTTTGGAGATGAGAGACCAAATGGAGAAACAGAGAGGGAATAGAGTGAGAAGTTCCCGCGCATAATGTAGTGATGAGAGAGAAGTTTCGGGGGGAAAACATGTATAAAATATATTATTTCTGATACAATAGTTGCTACAGTGCAATTCTATGTTTAGAATTGCACTGTAGCACTATTGCAAAAAAATTTGCAATAGTGCCATTTACAATTCACTGATGCAGTTAGTTTTAAGGCTTAAAATGCTATATTTCTCCTAGATTTGGCTTTAGCATTTGCCAATGCTAATGCTCTTAACATCTTAAAACTCTATTCTTTTACCATTTTATTAAAATATTATTTTTTTAATCTTTCTTTATTATTTGTTTCCTACAATCATATTTTCAAATTAAATCTATATGTAAACGATCATATTTGTTTCCAAGAGCCATATCTTCAAAAATAGTGAATGAGAGAGAGAGAGAGAGAGATCAAAGACTGTGTGAATGAGAGAGAAGAGAGAGGCTTGGTGAGGTTTCAGCGATGGAGATAGAGAGATGAGAGACCGTGTGAATGAGAGAGAAAAGCCTGATATTTATGAATAAAATATTAATATAATCTTAATATTAATGTATGATGGTACTATAGCACAATGCCAAAAAACAAAATTACAATTTTAAAAGTTTTTTTTTTTTTTTTTTTTTGAGAAAGAAGTAAGGGAATTTATTTAAATAAAAGAGAGATCATTCTGGAATACATCGTCCAGATCACTAGGTAGCTCTTCTACCCATACAACAGTGTCTGCAGTTAAAACTGCTCTACGTGCAAGAGAATGTGCTAACAAATTACCCTCTCTAAGAGTATGGTGAAAAGTACAGGTCTGTAACGTGGCACCTAATCTACGTGCATCAGCAATCACATGCCCATACAACGTAAGGCATCTACCCGGAGTCTGAAGAGCTTGGACAACCCTTTTACAATCACCCTCCACCAGCACCCTTGTAAAACTCATCTCAGTGGCAAGCTGAACGGCCTTTTTGCGGCCAAAGCCTCAGCCATCTCCACGGATTGGCAAGCCAATTGATGAGTACTTTTGAGACTTGTTGCTGAATATTGCTAACATATGGTATTTACAATTCCCATTATGAATGCTCTAAGGAGTAATGCTTCCATAAAAAATATAATTAATTAATTAAAAAGAAGAAGAAAAAATAAGGAGCAATTCTATACACCCAAAAGGCCAAAACAATTTATAAACTATTTTTCACTTATATCACTTTTTTACTTATAATTAACCATCTAAGCCTAACACTTCAAATTTGTCTCTCTTTTTTTTTTTTTTTTTTTTTTTAAGTTATATACTTTCTCAAGTCTAAGGAATGCGTTGTCTGGCAGTCGACTGTAGAGCTCTACGTTTGAGCCCAAAAAGAACAACTGTGGTCCCCTACGAAGAATATTAAGACATAAAGATCCAATAATACAATTGCTTTCTGGAGGTTCAACTTCAAGTTCAATAATTAACGCGATTTTGACCATTCAAAGGGGAAAATGAAGTAAACGAGATGATTGTTCATTTGTCACAAGTATTTTCGTTAGTTTTTAGCTTATTTTGTTTTAAGGACTTTTTAAAATCTCGTTTTTTCACTTTTTGAGATACAAAATATACTTTAGTCCCTTTGAACAAAAGATAATTATCAAAATGCTAAATAAGTGAAGGGCCAATTAAGATTGAGAGGAAAAGAGAGAGAGAGTAGAGATGAGTATGGCTAAAATTTTGCCAACTTTACTTAATTCTCCCTCTCTTTCCTTGAATCCAAACTGATCATAACGCTAAATGCACACCATTTGAAAACGAAACAATTCAATATGCTACAGACATGGAACTTAGAATTTATTAGATATCCTGCCAAAACCTATTCTGGAAAATCAAAGCATCAAACTACTTAAGAAGCATTAGCCATAGCTCAACTGAGCCAACATATGTTTCCCATAGAAACATCAAAGATTCAAATCTTCATTCCCCTGTTGCAACTATTGAATGATTAAATATATATATATATACATGTAAAAAAAAAAATTTCACCCCTTTTCCTTTACATTAGTCTAGTCACGAGTGTATGAAACTCAATCTAACAGCTCAACAAATTTGGTGAACTTTATTGTCATCAAATCATTAATAATTATATCTTTCTTAATCAACATTCTCTTGTATCACAAACCACTTTTTTTTTTTTTTTTTTTTTTTTTGTATATCATCGGTCATACGATAAGTAAATATCTATAAACATTTTTGAAAAATAAAAATAAATATGGACATACATACATATACATACATACATATATATATATATATATATATATTTACAATTTATAGCTCTATTCAAGTAATAATTTATCCTATGCAATAATATTTAAAAATTCTAAGTAAAACAAATTTATTTTGTAGGCTGTACATCTTTATTGCTGTTGCTTTGTTTCTATTGATAAAGCTGTGATTTACAACTATATTTTATGTTGGCTTTATTACATGACAAAAAGTGTTGTAATTGCTTTAACTTTGTTCCTTGTATTTTGTGGGATTTTATTGTATTGGGTTTAGTATTAAATTGGTGAAGAATCGAGCATAAAGTGAAGAATCAGTGGATTATCTCGTTAGAAGCTAACCTGCGAAAGAGCCACTTGAGAAGCACATGCTAGAAGCTGAAGAGTCATGCCAACCTGGAGGATTTCGCAAGTTTCTCACGGATAAAGCCTTCTCACGAGATACCCGCGAAACTCTCTAGTTACAGGATTTTAAGTGTGACTTTCTTACCCTTCATCCATACTATATATACCCTCACTACCTACAAAAGTAAAAGAGACCACTCAAAGAGAAAAACCCTAGATAAGTATTCTACAACACACACACACTTATCTTTTACAAAGAAAGCTACTCATCCTTTGTGATAAATCATTCTAGCAGCTTCTCCTTCTCTCTCCCATTGTCATACCTTGAGAGGAGATTTGTACCCAAACACAACCCACACCTATTCAAAGTGTAGAAAGTGTTTTGGAGCTTAGGAAGCTTTGGAGATTTACCAAAAGAAGCTGATAAGGCTTGGTGGATGCAATCAGGCGTATTACAGGATCCAGAGAGTTAGGGAAGACAAGGCTTGGCGAAGTCAGTTGGTAGCAGGAGCTTAGAGGGCTCGAGTACATGAGGTAGACTAAGTTTTGAGGGTCTTTTGTTATTCATATACTCCAACTTATCCTCTAGTGAATCGATTTACCGTTTGAAAGGCAGCGGAGTAGTTTTTCGTTGAGTTCTTCAGTTTCCTCTTTGATAACACATCGGAGTGTTATCTTGTGTTTGCATTCTTCTTCCCTACTCTTTTAGCTTTCATTTCATTATTGATATTTGATAAATATGGCTTAGAGTAATTATATTGTTTGTTCGCTCACATTTACTCTATTCCGCACTTAGTTTAAGTTAGAGTAAAACCAACTGAGCCGTAATTTTTAATTTGGGTGTCTAAACAGCTCTTGTGTTTTCACACAAATTCGAGCTTTCAATTGGTATCAGAGCGGGTACATTTGTTTTGGTTTCATTACCTAAGTGTGATCCTTGACTCCTTGTGTTTATTGTCATGGATAGTGATTTATATGTTTCTTTGGTTGTTAATGATTGTAGCATGCCATGTGTCTGTAAAAATGCCTCTGAGCAATAATCCTCATGATTGTGATGCTATGTTATATGAATCTTTGGGTGTTGTTGATACTCCTAATATCAAACTCTTAAAGAAAAAGGCTAACAAGTTTCATAAGAATTTGAGCAAGTTATTTTGTAAAAATGATAATTTGATTGCTAAGTTCAATGAATCTAACAAATTGGTTGAGAAATATAAGAAAATTGCTAAAAATTCTCTTGAAAAGCTAAAAGAGTTTGAAGGTTTGAATATGAACTTGGATGCTAAACTTGTTTTGTCTAATAAACTTGTTGATGAGCTAAAATGTGAAAATAAATCTCTTATGCCAAGTGTTTGATTGCTAAACCTATTGCTAAAAAATATGAAAATATCTATTGTAATCATGTTGTAGTATCCAATTTTGTGCCTATTGTGAGTTCTAACTCTAAAGAAAAATCGTTGTATATTCCTCCACACAAAAGAAATCAAAAGGTGGAGAGAAAGACTCTCAAGCCAAAGCCACCGTTTAGATCTCAACCTAAGATTTTAGATGGATCTAACTTTATTCCAACTTGCCACCATTGTGGTGTAATTGGTCATATAAGACCTCAATGTCTAAAGTTGAAGAGAGAACAATACCATATTGCTAGATCCTTCCCCAAAAAGTCTAGTGGACCTAAACACATTGTTTGTCACCATTGTGGTGCCTTTGGTCATACTAGACCACATTGCTCTAAGTTTCAAGCTCTTAAGAGAATTAAAAGAAAAGAGAAATTTAAGCTTCTTGGAAATTGTGCTTTAAAAGCTAAACCGATTTTAGGGGGAAATGGTAAGTTGTTGAAGAATGTTTTTAATGTTCTTACCTCCTTGTCTATATGCATCAATGGTTTTCATTCTTCCAACCCTCGTCTCACTTCTCATAAGACACTCATTACAAACAATCATTCCGTTTAGATGAAGAAGGGTTCCTGTGGTTGAACTTATGCTATTTTGGTCATTGATCTAATTCTTTCGATCTTTATAGGACTCTTCATGCATTAGATGCTTCATTGTCATGTACTTGTGCATCATGCATCTCTTTATATGCATTGTTTTTGTTATTTTTATATTTGATCTTACTTTTATACTTTTGTTTTTGTGTGTGTAAAAAATCTAAAAACACATAAAAAATGAAAAACTCAAAAAGTTTGATCATATATGTTTGAGCACATATCACATGTAAGTTTGGCCTAGTACCTTCGTACTAATGACGTAGTGCATTTACGAGTTTAACTTGTTATGTATGCACATCTATTTTTGTGGGAAAAATCTTGAAATCTATGTGTGACTATTGTAAATTGATCTTCAAGCTTGTCATGAATGATTGGTCAATATTCTTGATGGTTTTGATACATGCATAGACTTATACCTATATATCTTTCCACACTTTTAATGTTTTTGCTTATAACTCAACAAATGTCAAATCTCAAAAAGAGATAATGAGTTGCAAAAGTCATCGCACATACTAGTATTTGACTAGGAAAAAGGGAAAGCGACTTATATTGAAATATATGATGTCCAAAAAACTAAAGGCTTACTCTCAAAATTAAAATATAAAAAATTTTAGGCATCGATCTCAAAATGATATGTATTGTTCAAAAATGATCAAATGTTATAAATTGTAAAGAAGCTAAATGAAAAGTTTCAAAGATATGTAATTATTTTCTAGTGGGAGGTCATATATGTTTATTTCTATAATTGAGACAGACCACTTGACTTAGTACTAGTTGTGTATAATTTGATTGAATTGATCATTAAAACTTCACTCTGGACTAAAGACTATTCCACATTTGATTCTCACACACCACACACAAGATTTTTGTTCAACGAATGCTTATTTTATTTGTGTGATTGTACATGTTCAAATGTGATGTGTGTGTGCTTAACCATATGTGGATCAAACCAAAAAAAAATTTGTTCTTTTTGTTTGCTTTTGGAAGTGATCTGTATCACCCATGTTTTCAAAGTTTTTCAAGTTGTTTTTATGTGAAAATCATGTTTTCTGGGTGTCTTCATGACTTATTTCATGTATAAGCTTAGTTGCAAGTTAAAAGGTCAAATTCTCAAGTTTTTCAATTTTGGATAGAGAATTTTGCGACTCTTTCATGAGTAAGGCTTACTCGCGAAATTACCAGCAAAATTTTGCTAGTTAGGTACCAGCGAAAATTCCCAACTTCCCACGAAAATCACCAAATTAGCTTTTTAAAGAACATTTAGTGGGACATTTGTTTTAAACATCTTCCATCTTCTCCCAAACTCCTATTTTAATGCTTCAACATCAAAATCCAACTAATTTCAAGTGTCTTACATTCCATAAACATCTCTAAAGTAATCTTTAATTCTTTTCATTGATTTTGATCCTTGGATTATGCTTTTGGGGTTTTATGTTCATAGTTGGGATTTTCTTAAATGAGAGTTCGGAAAATTAATTTTTGTCAATCTTTTTTATTGTGTTTTGTTTTAAATAATGATTTGCTTTGGATGTTGGCCCCTTGTGGCATTTTAACATGTATTTAGGCAAGATTTTCATATGTTCATGCATTATTTAACATACATGTGTAGTGTGTGCACTCTAAGTACTTGATAAAATGCCCAAATGACATTTTGTTGTTGTTTTGGAATCCGATGAGTACCAATTTTTGGGAATTACCATGATTATGCATGTTTATCATATTTTGATCATTGGTTGTGTGTTTTACACACTTTGCCCTCGAGTGCTTGCTCATACATTGGCCATGCATTTCAAATGCATACTAGATGCACCTTGTTGCACACATTCTAACACTTGACGTGTTTTTGCATTCACTCATGCTAGTTAATTTTTTTTAGAACTTTTAGCACATATAACATGTTCTTGTGTTTACATGCCTTGATCTATACTTTGTTCCATCATCCTTAGCATGTCATGTTTATTTTATGCTTTATAGCATCTTTTTTTGATGCTTTTGTCTTTTGTTTGAGTTTCATTTTCTCATTCATCTTGCACCCCTTATGCATCATCTTTCACCCTTTTTCATATCTTCTTTTCTTTCCCTCCTTCCTCTTGATTCATTTGTCTATTCGTGACAAAAATGGGGAGAGTATACCGGAGAGTATACTAGTGTGTTTCATCATTTATATATGACTTATGTGCACATTCTTAGGAGGATAAATTCTACATCATGCACATTCGTAGAAAAAGAAAGCCATCGGAGAGATGCATATACTAAGGGGGAGAAGACATCTTTTTTTAGAAAACCTTATTTTGTCTTGTTTTACCTTTTGCTTGTTTTCTTTTTGCTTGATGGTGCTTTAAGTTATGTTTAGTATCTATACTTTGTTGCTCTCATTGTATCATATTTATGTGTTGGACATACATACATCTTTATGTTATTGTGTTTTATTGGTTGCATACTTGGATGATCATTTGCTTTGCTATATGATCATTGTAGTCATTTTCATATGACTGTTTTGTGTTTAATCAAGTTGCTCATATGTTTAACAACATGTTTACTTGATCGTGTTTTACTTGTTACATTATACTTGTCCTTTTATCACTTGATTTACCTTGATGGTCTAATGTGTTTTGTGCAAATGTTTCAAGTTACAGGTATATATGTTCTAAGTTCATCACAGCTTCCAGATTTAGGTGTGAGTGAGTTTTACAATTGTTCCCAAACTCACATTTAAGTCTAGAGTCTGTTATAGGGTGTTTTGTCACAAAATAGCCAAAGGTAGAGATTGTAAAGTTGTGATTTACAACTATATTTTATGTTGGCTATATTCCATGACAAAAAGTGTTGTAATTACTTTAATTTTGTTCCTTATATTTTGTGATATTTTATTGTATTGGGTTTAGTATTAAGTTGGTGAAGAATCAAGCATAAAGTGAAGAATCAGTGGATTTCGCAAGTATCTCGCTAGAAGCTAACCCGCGAAAGAGTCAAGTGAAAAGTACATACTAGAAGCTAAAGAGTCATGCCAACCTGGAGAATTTCACGAGTGTCTCGCTGGTAAGGCCTTCTCGCAAGATACCAGCAAAACTCTTTGGCTAGAAGATTTTAAGTGTGACTTTCTTACCCTTCATCCATACTATATATTCCCTCATTACCTACAAAAGTAAAAGAAGTCATTCAGAGAGAAAAATCCTAGATAGGTTTTCTACAACACACACACCCATCTTTTAGAGAGAGAGCTACTCATCCTTAGTGATAAATCATTCTAGCTTCTTCTCCTTCCCTCTCCCATTGTCATACCTTAAGAGGAGATTTGTACCCAAACACAACTCACTCATATTCAGAGTGTAAAGAGTGTTTTGGAGATTGAAAAGTTTTGCAGATTTGCCAAAAGAAGTCAGTGAGGCTTGGCAGATGCAATCGGGCGTATTGCGGGATCCAGAGAGCTAGAGAAAACAAGGCTTGGCGAAGTCAGTTAGTGGCAAGAGTTTGGAGGGCTTGAGTACATGGGGTAGACTAGGTTTGGATGGTATTTTGTTATTTGTGTACTCCAACTTATTCTCTAGTGGATCAATTTACCGCTTGGAGGGTAACAGAGAAGTTTTTCGCCAAGTTTTTTCGTTTCCTTTTCGATAACACATCGGAGCCCTTAGTATCATAAAACTACTCATTACACTCACAAAATCATAATATCTAAGTCCATGGTTATAAAATGGTAGTAGAGGAGATTTAGAGTCAACTTACCACTTGTGTCCAACTTATTTGATTAGTTTTTTTAATTTTTAACTTTTATGTACAGTTTTTTAAAATCTCTTCTTTTTTTTCTTTTTTCTTTTTTACTTTTCAAAATACAAATATATTTTAGCACGCTTTTAACAAAGATTAATCAAGAAACACACACTTAAACCTAAATATTTCTATTGAAATTATTACAAAATGCCAACCAAATAAGTTATAAGGTTCTTAACAAAATGTTTATTAAGTTGGAGACAAGAATTAAACTTCATAAAAATTTTAGAGAAAAAAAAAAAAACTTTTTTCTTGACGTTGCGTGGAGAATAATAGAGATGAAAGGAAAAAGCATTAGCAAAGATGAAATAAATTTATGGGGAATCATAATTTTAAAGTTGCACCACAAGGATATTTGTTAGATATTATCATTATTATTATTATTATTATTATTATTATTATTATTATCCACCTCTATCATGTGCTATGACAGCAAAATAAACTGAGCAATCAATGAGGTTATAACCATGACAAATCTATTGCTAGTAGATCTCATTGCAAATATCTAATTGGTTTTTATAACATCGGAATTCAATACAGATATGAGGCGGTGGAACCATATTTATGGTCCGCTTCAAAAAGTTTATTTTTACCAACTTATTTTACTATTCAGCTTATTTTTACTATTATTTATAGGTCCCACAGCACTTTTTGATACTATTCATAAGTTTTACTATACTCTTTTAGCTAACTTTTACATTTATCTATAATATTTTCAGTAAAAGAATTCAGTTTCAGTCAAATAAGTGGATCTCAAACATACCCTTAATGTATGTCTCACTCAGAATGCAATAACACACTGTCTGTATCTCAATAAATCAAAACGTGTCAGCATCTTTCTTTTCTATCTTTAAAATAGGTCATGTTAATGGATGTTCTTAAAGCAATTGTTAATAAACTATAATAAGAAAGTTTTGACATTACTTTCATGAGAAATATAAAAACCTGTTAACAATATTTATTGTTTTATCATTTTCTCAATAATATGTTTCTAAAAATAGTTCATAATGTCTTTAGGGTATTGGTTAACATTTTCCCTTTAAGATTAGTATTAAGTGGCAACTCCAAGAATTTTTCTCAGATGGTTCCTTAAAAAGTATAAATTATATAATCTAATAAAAATAGAAATTCATATATTGACAATAACAACAATAAACGAAACACGCAAAAACATAAAGTTTATAATTGTTTTCTATGAGTTTTCATATTTTGAAATCAGCGCATGATAGTCTCATTATCAATATTACAAGTTACATCTCTTTCAATGTATACAACCAAACAATCGTTCATGCACTGAATGTGAAATAAGTTCAATGGTAAACCTGTTCCAACTTCCAAGTCTTTTTTCCTGACATATGAATGGCTTGAAAGAACAAAAGGTAGTTCAACGGCCAATGGGAAAGGTAGACGAAATGTCGTCAAACTTTTAGAAATTTCAGTGTTGGTTTTCTATAATTCAATGTAGTTTAATTTCTTGGTCAACATTCAAAGATTCAATGTAGTTTTCTTGAACAAAATTTGGTTTCTATTCTTCACAATAGTTTTCTTGTCTACATTCAACGCTTAAAACTACTATTATTATTATTACCAAACATTTTTAATAATGAAACTAATCATTTGAATAACACAATAAATATGTACTTTTTTATTTTTCTGTAATTTGTTACCCATCAATAATTTATAAAGTCAAAATATTATGATATGTATAATTTCTCTATTAACTAATATATAAAACCTAAAAGTTAACCCATTCATGAACGGAAACTTCCTAGTAAAAAAGGCATTTATAAAACATTGACATAAGCCGCTTGATGTCATGCATTTCTTTATCATCTTTTGAATTCTAATAATATGGATTAATCGATAGGTACGTCATAGGTGGGGTCGACCATTTACAAAGATGGTTACCAGATCATAAATTAGCTTTATATGGTAGGTGAGCCATATTATTCCGATAGCAGCGATTTCGTTCTTATATGGGACCTACTTACTTTTCTTTCTTCTTCTTTTTTTTGATGAGAAAGCTTCCATTAACCAGAAAAAGAAATACAACAAAGCACGAACAGCAACACCAAACTAATACAATCCAAGTGCAACAGGTTCCTCACCACAGGAGTAACACCCCTCCACGTTTGGCAAACATTATTACATCGAGCAACTATTGAATTAGGCATATACATCGGGACCTACTTACTACCACATAAATGAACGACATTAGGCATATACAGCCCCAAGCCATTAGTAAGGAGTAATGCTTCCATAAAAAATATAAAAATATAATTAATTAATTAATTAAAAAGAAAAAGAAAAAAAATAAGGAGCTATTCTATACACTCAAAACAATTTATAAAATATTTTTCACTTATCTGAAATAATCACTGATATCACTTTTTTGCTTATCATTAACCATTTAAGCCTAACATTTCAAATTTGTCTTTTTTTTTTCCTCTTTTTTTTTTTTTTTTTTTTTTTTTTTGGTAGTTGTATACTTTCTTGGGGATATTGGGCTTTTGTCCTTATTTTGCAAAAATAATAGCAAAATTTCCCTATTTTAAAATTATTTAGATCTGTGTCGCTATTTTTGAAACTCGATTTCGTGTCGCTATTTTTGAAACTCGATTTTAACAAAATCAAGTTTAGTATAAAACTTGATATTCTCAAAATCGAGTTATATGTAAATTTTTAGTTGAAACTCGACTTTAGCAAAGTTGAGTTTCACTTTTTAAAAAATTTTAAAATTAAGTGGAAAAATATACATAGAACTCAACATTGTTAATGTCAAGTTTCACTGGTAACTCAATTTTTTAAAAATCAAGTACTAAAACAGAGACACGAACCTAAATAGTTCCAAAACAGAAACATTGTGCTAAATTTTTTTACAAAATAAGAGCAAAAACCCAATATCCCCTACTTTCTCAAGTGTAAGGAATACGTTGTCTGGCAGTCAATCGTAGAGCTCTACGTTTGAGCCCAAAAAGAAAAATTGTGGTCCTCTACGAAGAATATTAAGACATATAGATCCAATAATACAATTGCTTTCTGTAGGTTCAACTCCGAGTTCAATTCTTAACGCGATTTTGACCATTCAAAGGAGAAAATGAAGTAAACGAGATAATTGTACATTTGGCACAAGCATTTTCGTAAGTTTTAAGCTTATTTTGTTTTAAGGACTTTCTAAAATCTCTTTTCACTTTTTGAGATATAAATATACTCCACTTTAAACAAAAGATGATTATCAAAATGCCAAATAAGCGAAGGGCCAATTAAGATCAAGAGGAAGAGAGAGAGAGAGAGAGAGAGTAAAAATGAGTATGGTAGAATTGGCTAAAATTTTGCCAACTTTACTTTATTCTCCCTCTCTTTCCCTTAATCCAAACTGGTCATAATGCTAAATGTACACCATTTGAAAACAAAACGATTCAATATGCTAGAGACATCGAAATTGGAATTTATTAAATATCCAACCAAAACCCATTCTGGAAAATCAAAGCATCAAACTACTTAAGAAACATTAGCCATTACCTCAACTAAGCCAACATATGTTTCCAATGGAAATATCAAATATTCAAACCTTCATTCCCCTATTGCAACTATTGAATTATTAAAATATATATATATATATATAGAAAATTTTTTCCCTCCTTTTCCTTTACATTAGTCTAGTCATGAGTCTATGAAACTCAATCTAATAGCTCAACAAATTTGGTGAACTTTATTGTTGATGATACCGAAAATTCTCAGTAAGCTCATTGTCTCACACGCCCTAAACAAAACTGCAAACAAAGAAGAAAAAAAACCCTAAAGAGTACCGTGTGTACCGGCCAAAGATCTGAAGGTTAAGTTAAAGAACTCCACAACTTAGAATGTCAAAACTGGGTAAATCATATACTTGGTTTCTAGGGGGGTTTGGGTTTTATAGTAGTGTAGAATGACCTTAGTTTTCTTGCGGAGAGGGTGTTTCCTTATGGGGAAGAACTTTATAAATACACGTATTTCATGGATTCTTACCATACAAAGATTTCATTGATTAAGGTTAATTTAGGGCACAAATGTTTCATTTAGGTTTTTGGAGACCACTTAGGCCACATGATGCCACGTGGCTCTACTACCCTCTCTCCTGCATGTTTATCTTGAACCATCACTATTAGGGTCCGTCTGCTTCCTTTTTCTCCTGGACGTAACTTGTCACCTCTGTCATTTTTCTGTACTCAATAGTCCACTTACTTAATACCATGCTTATGGTTAATCTCAAAGAACGAATCCGTCCTTCAATTTTATCCTCTCCAGATGCCCCTCAGTTTATGGGTTTGTCGCCTAGTTTGGCAAACGGCCTTGTAGAGTGGTGATCTAGCTTAACCCTTAGGGAATGCACCTTGATTGATAGCCTAGCCTAAGGCCATTAATGCAGTAGGGACATGTGTCACACTTCTAGCTGCTGATTACTTGGACTAAAGCGTCCCTTCGTCTTCCTGTCGTTTCTTCTATATATATGTCACCTCCCCCCTTCATTTTTCACTTTTCATCACAAATTTCCAGTCAGAGCGCTACTGTCTGCTACCAAAAACCAACATGCCATCTGCTTTATTTCCAATCAGAGCACTACCATCTCCTACCTTCTCCGTTGTCTTTTTGAATCATTCACCTGTAAGTACCCTTTGCCTTAAGCTAAATTTTATTTTTACTTTTCTTAAATATCGCATGTTCGTCCACTATGTAGACCTATAGAGTCATAGGTTTTATCCGTCACGTATAGGTGACAGATGTCTAATGAGGCATCGAGTGATCAATCGTGTGTCCGCAACGAGGCAGGCTACAATGAGGTGTATCCATCAAGTCAGGATGACCCCGGCACCTCCTATGATGAACGAGTTTTGTCCTCCAACTCACCTTCCGCGAAGGGGGATGATGACGTGGATGTGGACAGGTCAGAGGGTGACTCAAATGATGACGATATAGTCAATGCTGAACCCCCTTTCCAATCCGTCATAGGTCCTAATGGCTTTAGATAGTTCATTCTTCTTCCATTGTGGACGGTGAATAACTTCAGGTCTACCATCAAGAAAAGCACTTCAATACCCTTAGGGAAAATATCATATTCTCTTCGGCATACCAATTTGTCTGCCATTTAAATCTGAAAAATGTTACTACTAGGGTGTTGAAGATGTCGGAGTGTATGAGCAAATGTTTAAAGCAGGACTTAGATTCCTTTTAAGCGCTCTTTACCGTCGTCTTCTTCAATACCTTGGACTGGTTGTCACCCAGATCTCTCCAAACGCCTAGAGAGTCTTTCTTGGTGCGAAAGTCTTGTATGGAATCCTTACTAACGAGGCACACAGGATAACGATGGAGGAGTACTTCCACTGCTACCGTCCATCCGAGATCGTCCAATCTAGAGGGATGTACAGTTTCCTACCAAGGAAGCAGTCTCTTAGGCTAGTGTGTGAGACCCCTGACTTAAACAGGAATTGGAAGAGTCGGTACTTCTTCCTTCAAGGGGACGACTAGATGTGTCACCCCAACGATCAGGAGTTCATGCCCGTGGATAAGACTTGGGGAATGCTCCCGTCTGGTAGGTGTCCGTTAGTCTTAAATTTTACTTGTTATTACTAGTTTCATATGATGTTCTGATCATATCCTATTGCAGCTTAAGACTGTCTAGAGGTTAGTCTTGAGCAGTGGAGTTTCTTGGAGTATATCTTCAAGACCAAGTTGTCAGAAAGAACCTGGGCAAAGCTATTTACCTTGGACACTATCCATTGGTATTGTGAGGGTCCTAAACCCATAGAAGCTACGCGTCGTCATGACAATCTAGCATGCCAACGTTAAGTCCGTCGCTTATTACTTTTCCTTTTAATTTATAGTAGTTTTGCCTAACTCTTTTTTGTTTGTCTTGTGTAGAAATGGAAGACGGAAGGAGGAAGGCATACATCAAGCAGCAAGCGGCTGCAAGGAAGAAGAAGGGAACGAGTCCGTCTAACCCGTTTGTAAAGAGGAAACCATTGGACAAGACCGACAATCTGCCTAAGAAACCTAAGGTGATAGTAGGGTCTATCGGGTTTACTCCTATTGAGGCAAAGTTGCCTCCTTTGCCCGTTTATGGGAAGGGTAAGGGCTTAATGACAGGCCAAGGCACCATCGATGAAAAACGCCCCGTCCTTCTACGCAAAGACCCTCAATATGACCTTAAGAAGCTTTTGTCAATCATCACAAGTATATCCGTCTGTCTTTCCTTTTCGTCANCATATCTGAGGTTTAATTCCTGCCTACACTAAAAAATCAATTGGTGTTTTGGTCTGATAATAAAGAGTTATCAGAAACGGATGACATAAGTTGAAATTCTCTAAAAAAAAATAATTATATAATTTTTTATAGGTACCTAATCTTTTTTTTAATATAATAAAGATGATGACACGATGCGTATGATGCATATTTTTTCGAAAAGGTCAACATTTGAAAGAAACAACCAATCCAAACTTGGTTTTGAAGGGTTTTCACCAGTCGTTTACCAAGATTGAAATAGTTTGGTTTTTAAGTTTTAACTTGGACCAGACATATATAAGCATCATTACCTAGAGGCGGACCAAGGATTTCAAGATAGGGGGGCAAAGTAAGAAAAAAAATCCAAATAGATATTCATATAGTACTAACAAACTATATATCAACTAAGATCAATACACAAAATCATTATTTCTTAATACATTAGATGCAATCATTTACCAACAAAGACAAAAAACAAAAAATAATATTATTTCTTAAGAGCATCAACTGTTGCAAAATATATATATATCTATTCACAAACCAAAAATTACTTCTGCTACATAGCATTTGAAATGTCTCGTACAATAATGTTTTTGGTATTTTGTGTTCTAAATACTAAATATTTACCATTTAGAACACCTAATGTCAGTACTCTAATATTGGACTGACTGAGATTTTTTTATTTTAAAATTTTGTTTTCGTTAAGTTTTTTAGTTGGGTGGTTGCTAGTTGGGCAAGACTAATTAAAAAGGAGAGAGTATAAGTTTTTAAAGAGTGAGGCACAACTCTAGAAATAAATAAATAAATATATATATATATATAACTATTAAAAAGATTTTTTTTTTTTTTTTTTTTGGGTTAGGGGGCCCGAATTTTTTTTTTGGGGGGTTAGGGAGGCCCAATTTTTTTTTTTTTTTTGCTTTTTTTTCTTTGGGCCGGGGGGGCCCGGGCCCCCTTGGCCCCCCTGTAAGTCCGTCGGCGTTACCTGACCGGACTAATCGAAGTTTTAAAACAATGAAACCAACCAGAGCTGACTAAGATCCATTTTGCAAAACTATTTAATTATTATTTTTTTTTATGAATATTTTAATTATTATTAAACTAAGCTAGCTAATAGAGAAATATATAATATGGACTTGGAAGAGCAATATACTAAAAACGTGTTTCTCACTAACAGCGATAGGATGGGCCCCACTAATTAGGACAATTTTTCATATTTGCACCAATTTGACAGGACAGGTCCAAGTCCATAGTTGCAAACCCTTTTTGACTATAACCCTTAAAACAAGCATATGCCCCTTCCCCATTGTCCATAGACACGCATATGCTTCAATTTCTTGGTCCACGTAAAGTATCTCTCGATATATTTCTTTTCTCATAGTATATAAATTTTATACAATTACAAAACCCTGAACCAAGTATTTCATGTATTCAATATATGTCTTCTCTCACAATATATGAATCTTATACTATTACAAAACTCACACATAGAGTATCTAATGTATTTGATATGTCTCATCTTTCAGCATTTGAATTCTATATGATTATGAGACTCACTCACTATGAGAAAAAAGATACCGGGAATTGCCTAAACCGGCCTAAAACATAACCTACTTTTTTCTTTTTCTTTTTTCTTGGTTTTGCTACTGCAGAATTCAACTGGTAGAAATCAAAATATCATTCTTTCTCACAAAAATTACCCAAATGTAGCAGCAGGCAACGAAGGATTAATCAGCCTCAGGCACTTAACATTTTTAGTTTTCTTCTTTTGCTTGAAAACTCTAATCACGTAGCTTTCCTGCATAGGCAAAAAGTAAGTCCCAGCTTTGGGCAAAAGAGGCTTTGAGGGCTGAGGCATGAGAATTGAGAAAGCCATAGGAAAATAACCAAATAATCTTTAACAGTTAGGAGATATATTGGTCGCCTAAAATCTTCCAAACCCATCCATAAACGCTTGGCCCAGCTTAATAGAGCTTCAAAATATCAAGGATCATGCCCATAATGTGTGCATAAACCATTTCAAGGTCTGTTTAACACATTATCTCATTTTTATGCATCTTTTTTCTTCCTGGTAGTAGCCAGATTGCTTGCTCTTTTATTTTCTTTTAATGATAATAATGGACAGGTTCCAATTTACAATATAGTCAAAAGTCACAAAAGAGTAAACAGGGAACAGATGCTTACCATGATAAACTTCCCCTCAAACATTGCTAGACAAGACGAAGAAATTTTCTTGCAGAATAATTTAGACAGTAAGATATGAAATCAAATGCAAAGTTGCATTGAGTATCAACAAAGAGATGAAGATGTCCAGATTGATTCAAACTGTTCTGATTAGCATGCTATTTAAGGCATCATCTTCTTTTTTCTTCCCTCCATAATACAAATATGCGTAATTAACTCAATCCATATCTTTAATGTAAGTATAAAATTGCTTCGGGGTTTAGGTTGAATGCAAGAGAGAGCTAGAAGGATAAATGTTTACATAAGATGAGCAGCTACCAATGACAAGATAATTAGAATTAAGCAATAACATCAAGACTGATCCGGAAAATTAATATTGAGAATCAGATAAAGAACCAGTAACTGTCAAAAAAATGTCGGTGCAAAAATCCTCACAGAATAGCTTAATTGTAGAGCAAAACGCTTCACAACTAAAACCTATGCCGCATTGTCAAGTTTCAAAATAACAAACATTTCTGCAAACAACATATCCTTTTATATAACACTGACATCACACAGTACAACATACATTTACAAATTGTTAGAACAGTAACACAACATACCCTATAACTCACACCGTACTTAATACAATAAGCAGAACAATATGGCGAACTTTCATTGATAAGAAAACGTAAAACCCCATACCTAAACCCGTTTGTATACAGGAGAGAATATAGCTTCGACATAATTAAGATTGTTCTCTTTCTACTACTTTACAACCTAACTTTGTGTCAGAGACAGTACCACTCTCTCTAAGATTACAGAGCAAAGCATCTCGCCCAGTTAAAACTACATGAAAAAAGCCATCAACTTCCTTTGTAAGAAGATCTAGTCCCTGTGAAAGTCCCTCTGCTCTCCTTGCCAAATCTGAAACGGAATTCTTGAATGCTTCCACTTCAACAGGGTCCACACCATCTTGGATCATGGGATACAATTTCTTTACACTTGTATCAACTGTTTCAAGCTCTTTCAAAACTGTAAATCTTCCACTTGAATATAAATTTCTAATTTCGCTATTAATGCTAGTTTGCAAACCAGTAAAAGCTTCAGCCCACATATATTTGCCATCAACATTCAAATCAAACAACTTTCTTGCAGAACCAGAGAAGGCTGAAGCAAAGACACTGCAGATAAATACTGTCTCCACCTTAACCCCATACATAGCACGCATTAAAACCTTACCTTTGGCTGAGTTCTTAACCTTGGGAAGATTCAGTGATCCCCCAAGCTTGTTCAAAATGGTGGAACAGTTTTCAACTCTAGGGTTCTTTGAACTAATATGCTGTCTCCATGCATCAAGTGAAGATCGAGCCTTGATAAACTGCTTTGAAGAGCTAGAATCCAAATTGTGCAGCACACACTGAAGCAAGAGATGGCCCTGGTTCAACCTTGAGATTTCAGAGCTAAAAGCATTGCATATATCAAGCAAATTCACACTGATGTCCAAGTATGCATCTATCCATTTCTCATCCCAGTCGCACACAGGGAGTTCAAGCCCAGCTATGAGGGTTTTTATGTCATTATGAGTTTCACAAAGCGAGAGCATCGCTAATTTCATCCATGACAAGCTGAGGACTCCATCCTTGTCCTTTGGGTTAAGCTTTCTCAGCCTCCCTGCCAAGGTTTCCTCAAAATTGTTCAACAGTAAAAGAAGCCTTTTAGACAAATTGGAACCCTTGGGTGATATCATCCGGAAAGGATTTCCAAAATGGAAGAAGGGATAGGGTAAGTCATGTGGACGACTCATTTCAATTAATTAACTGCACAAGAAAGTTAAAACGATGACATTAATTTTATATAAAAAAAAGCATCAGAAAACCAAAAGACAAAGCACCCAATTTCCTGCACCATATGAAAATAATTAATACAATTCAGAATTTTTGCATGCAGCATAACCAATTCCTTGAGACAACAGCAGGAAAGTAATCATTTCAGCAAAGATGTTTCCACCAAAACACCTACCTATGGATAATAAATAGAGCCAAACAAAATACTCAGTGAATTCCATTTCCATTTCATGGATCCTAGAGCAATTATCAATTATCATTCTTAACCAAGTAGAGATTTTATTTTTCAGATTTTAATAACCCACCATCAGGAAACAACAACAACCATGCCATCTCAAAATTTCTGGGTCGACTATGAAAACCTAAACAAACTAGCCAAGATCCGCCACATGTAATCATTTCCTATGAAAATTTAGATCTTGCTCATTTCTTTTTTCTTCTCAGCAATATAATCAAGCTAGAGACTAACCCAAAAGAAATAATCACTTGACTGCCTTCAAATCATATTCAATCAACAGATCTAGATCCCATAATTTCCATTTTCACAGGGGTAGTCTAATCAAGATCCAAAAACCCAATCCCTCTTATTGCAAAACAAAATTATACATCAACAGCAAAAGGTTTCAACTTTCAACCATAAATCGCTTGCATCCAAACATATACCATCAGAAATTAAAACAGAATCTACAAAATCATCCAAAACAAAGAGACAGAAATTCAAAATTAAGAATAAACACATACCCAAAATAATAAAAACTCACCTAACGGTTAGATCTATGAATCAGAACCCAGATTAGGCCAATCTGACCCAAAAATTTCCTCTGGGTGTTAAAAAAAATAATCAGCAAACAAACTTAGGTGCTATTTATTTCTAAACAGAATTCATCATCTTTCTTGACATCAAGTTCTGAAAAAAAAAGACAAAGTTAGTATATATATGAGAGACAGAGAGAGAAAGAAAGGTTCAAAACTGGTACCTGGTATGGTACTCGCAGAAATAGATCGGATATTTCGAGGAAAGCTTCCGCGTCGTCGGCGTCAACTAGGTTTTCTTATCTTCTTTTGCTTTGGTTGAAATTTTCGTGTATCAGAAAAATGTGAAGGGTTAGGTGGGGTTGCAACTTGCAATTGTGAAGCTGAAAAAAAGAGAGAGCGGGTTTGATAGGATGACCGGGGAATATAGGTGAGGGTGAGTCAGGGTGGGACACGTGTGAGGATATGGTTGGGAGGTTGGGGGTAACGGATAGATATTTCTTCTCTTTTTTGTTTTTTCTTTTTAATTAAGGTCGGCACCTAGCCAAGGCAAGTGGGGCTTGTTTGTTTTTTTATAATTATAGGAGTACTTGATAATGTTAGTGTGGGGATGCATACAGAGCGTTGGAGCTCTCTCAATCTCTAGAGAAATTTAGAAGTGTGTTTGAATGAATGAGCGTGGAATTTTCTTTCCTTTTAGCGAGCCTGAAAAGTCAAGCACGAATCTCGGTGAGATCAATCCAACGGATATTAAAGGTAGTGTGTGTGGTGGAAAATAACTCGTTTTTGTATAGAAAAAAATGATGACCTCTTTTTATTTTTCTTTTTCTTTTTTTGGGTTGTAGAACCAAACACACAAAAGAGGGGACGGTGTTTGATGCAAAGTGTTTGGTAAGCGGCGAAAATCAGTTATATTATTTTAATTCGAGGCAATTACATGGCGAAGAACTCTTGTAACATGTATATGATATATACCCTAAACCAATTACAAAATCAACAGGAAATAGTCCACAAACAATAATAAATAGGCTACAAAAATCAAGTATACTGCTCCATAAAAAAGAGTAATTGTATCTATTCAAAATAGTTCAACATGCCAATTTTTCAAATATGTACACCAAGTTAAAAATTTTATAAAAAAAATGCCAAAATATAAATTAAGTCCTTTAAATTTGACTAAAATTCATTTAATACTCTAATTTTACTTTTGTTTAATTAAGTCATCTAAACTTCAAATTTATTCTTATAAAAAAAATTCAAATTTATTCAATTTAGACTTTTTGTCCAAATCCATATAAAAATTTGCCGTTAAGTATGCAATTAACTAATAAAAAATTTTGAAAAAAAAAATCACATAAAATATAAGAAAATATTTTTATTAATTTTATAGAATTTTTTCATGTGAAAATAATATTTTTTTAATGGAAATTTTTTAACAAAATTGGACAAAATGCCTAAATTTAATAAATTTGAAATTTAGAAAATTCACTTGAGCGAAAGTATTTTTTTTGAGATAGAATTGAGCGAAAGTAAAGTTAGAGAACTAACCAAAAAAAAAAAAAAAAAACCTATATTTTCAAAATAGGTAAAGTTCTTCATAAATACAAAGAGTTCAACATGTCAAGATATTTCAATGCAAAATTACAAATTATACCTCTAGCTTTGCTCTAAATTAAATCCAATCACGTAAATTTTGATTTATTCATTTTAGTCCTATCATTTTTACTTTTATTCAATATGGTCCTTGCAGCCAAATTTGTTAAGTTGGTTCCATTAAATAGCCAAAAACAACATCATTTTATTTCTTTATTTTTTAATTTTAAATGAGAGAGAGAGAGAGAGAGAGAGAGAGAGATCTTTCCTCACCAACCCCAAATTCCAATCAAACAAATTCATATTTCTAGGAGATGAAGAGGTTTGGCTTGATGGTTGTGGTGATGAATTAGGTGGTTTGATTGTGAGCATGTTGAGACCCACTAAAGTATCAGCTAACTCTACAAAATAAGTTAACTCAAGGCTTGAATTCAAACACCCACTACTGACATACAAGACCATTTTTTTCGACTCAGAGATTAACTTGATGATTTATTCTAAATGGGTTTCGGTTGGAGGCTTTGGCAAATGAGAGTTATATCATGGTAATTTAATACGTTGATTTTGATTGGTTATGACTAATTGTTTTTCAATATCTTTTGAGATGTCGATTAGAACAAAGATGGGTCGACTTAAGATGGCAATGGGATCTCTCTCCCCCCCCCCCCCTTCTCTCTCTCCAATGACCCAAATTTTTTGTTAGTTGTGTCCTTTACTTTTGAGTTGTATGGTGATGATCCTATTGGTGGTTTTGATTTTTGAGGTTGATTTGAAAGCCATTGAATCTAGATTTTTGGGGATCAATCTTTATGAAGTAATCAAATTGAAAATTGTAGATCAAATACCAAATTTGACATAATTTTGCTACAAATTCTATATCTGGGTTGTTTAGATTAAATACTAGATTTTTTTTTCTATTATCTGTATTCTTAAAAATCAAATCAAATAAATATCATTTTTTTCCCAAAATTTTTATTATTTTATAGATTTTTATAATTGTAAATACTCAAGAAAATTTAAAATTACATCCTTTTTTTTATACACCCAATGGCAACCCACTAATAGTGGTAGGCATAAGGAATACATTGAATAAAAGTAAAAATTATAGGACTAAAATGAAAAAAATAAAAAAATTTACATGACTAAATTGAATTTTAGTAAAGTTAGAGGATGTAACTTGTAATTTAGCCATGTTTCATCTAGATCACCAACCAATGTTTACGAAATCTAGCATTTCTTGACATGAATAAGCTTGATAATACTTCACTTTCTATCAAATAGTAAATGTATTGTTTAGGTTGTTAAGAGTTTTGATTTTGTTGGGAATTAAGTTTTTGTTCATTTAACTGTTTGAGTGATTTTTTATCCTTACATCTTATCAATATACAATTAAATTTTGAATAAAGTACTCTCTTAAAAAGAATAGTATTTATTTATATTTTTATAGTTGGGTTAGAGAAATTGGAAAACCCTCGTGATAAAGGAAGGAAAGCCAACCCATATACCATAATTGTTTTTGATAATTTGATACTTACAACAAAAAAGATGAAATTTAAGCTCTTGATATCGCTATTGAAAATATCAGGAGATACCAATTTTTTATCCTTACATCTTATCAATATACAATTAAATTTTGAATAAAGTACTCTCTTAAAAAGAATAGTATTTATTTATATTTTTATAGTTGGGTTAGAGAAATTGGAAAACCCTCGTGATAAAGGAAGGAAAGCCAACCCATATACCATAATTGTTTTTGATAATTTGATACTTACAACAAAAAAGATGAAATTTAAGCTCTTGATATCGCTATTGAAAATATCAGGAGATACCAACTAGTTAAGCTATAAGACTTTTGGCATCTACTAGAATTTTTTGGTTTTTTTTTTTTTACTATTTAACTTTTATTTTTTTTTTGGTTACCAACAATTAATTAGATCCTTAGTTTTCCTACGGTATGAGTAGTTTTTATTATTATTATTACTATTATTCTAAATAATTTTTAAGAAATCCGGAATGAGTAGATTTCGTCACCAGGCCATGGTTATAAATTATAATCTTTAGATTAGATGGTATCATATATGTTTTTTTTAATTTAATTTTTTATGGGAGTATCATATATAATTTTTTTTTGCTAAATGGGAGTATCATTTATGGTTTTGAAGCCTTGAAAAGTTCTATTTGTCAATGCTTGGGTTAGTTTGGTGTTATAAATAAATAGGTAAACGGTCACCATCGTTATTCCTGAGCCGCAAGTTTCTTTTATAGTACAATGAATCAAACGGTTCTTGTTAATTTTCCGCTTCACTCGATTTTTTTTTTTTTTTTTTTTTTTTTATGGGAACTTCACACCAATTCTAAGGGGCGATATCGACATATCGTAGTAGGATAGAAACCATACGCTACAGCCACTTTAATTTTGTCATTTAGCCTCAAATAAATTTTTAATGTGGCGTTTAGTATAGGATAATGTTTTAGGATTCTTAAGAATGTTTAAAGATTTTCATATTTGGTTGCAAATCACGCTAGGGAATCAGATGCCAGAGGAATCAGGATTCCCCCCTTAAACCCCTCTCAATAGGAATGTGGATTCCCTTAAAAACATGTGAGAATCTAGATTTCCAAGTTTAAAGGAAATTGTATTTTTTATAAATTGACAATTTTAATCATTTTTCCTTATCATTTAAGCAATTAAGATAAAATATAAAATAAATTATCAATATCTTTTCCCTTGTCTTTATTTTTTCCTGACAAAATAACATAAATAGAATAGACAACTTTATTGATATATTCTTTAACAAAGTTTTTAACAGTGTTTTATTTAGGTTTCACGTGTGAAAAAGAAAAAAAAAAGGGTTTAAAGGGGACTCTCCATTATTGCCAGGTATTCACTCTTGCTGTTGTGTGTGTGTTGCTGAACAAATTATTAATGGATTTATTTTCATGGAAAATAAATAATTTTAATGAATTTATCATAATTAATAGTTTATATTTGGTTTTTCATTATTTATTTAGAGGAACATTTTTTTTTTTTAAATGACTTGGTAGTTCACATTCAAATCTAATGATAGAATAGGAAAAATAAATAATTCATTTAAGATTCTGGGAATAAACCAAACATTATCATCTCACATTCCTAAAAATCTTAAGAGATTCCCAATGAAACCAAACATAGGAATAGCTACGTTCTTAGGAATGTAATTCCTAGGAATCACATTTCTAAAAATCCGGATACCAGAAGTAATGTGAATTTCCCCATACCAAACGCGACCTAAGAGCATTCACATATTAGTTCTTAAAAAATTTTCTATTTTACACTTCAAGAAATTACTTATTTATTTTCTCAAGAGGAGTTACTTTATTTATACCATACAATTTTATAACTCAGTTAACATCTTAGTTTTTTTTTTTTTTTTTTTTTTAAAGACCATTTCAATTTTTATTTTAAAATACAACTCTTTTTTTTTTTTTTTTTGAGAATGAAAATACAACTCATTTAAAATCATATAAACTACTCAATTAAATAATGGCGAAAATACTATTTTGGTCATTACATTTTAGTGTTACGGTCAATTTGTCCTTATATTTTTATAGCAATCAATTTGGTCCTTATTATTTTTCAACTTACGATCAATTTTACTAACGGAAAATACTTACGTAGCAAATAATGTGTATTGTTGGCACACTTAATATCTACATGGCTTATAAAATAATATTAAAAAAAATTTGTATGACCAAGATCCTCTGCTTAGTGGTTAGTTATGCTAAATAAGATAAGGGTTACAATTAATTTATATTTTGGGCTAATATTGATCCACAATGGAAAACTTGGATAAGAACAGATCAATGACTATGTAAAAGATGCATGGAAATGAATCTTCCTTTTTCTTTCAATCTTATGGATCAGGTTACAAAGGATTTTTTCTAAGAACCTAGATACACTCTTTCTCTTTCTTTTCTATATTCTGTGTTGTTTCTCTCCTCTCTTCTTTCTTCTTTATATATGATTTATCTCATTCTTTTTTATATTTTGTCATTGTCCACCTGAATAACTTTCAGCTTTATCAGACACTTTTTTCCTTATTATTCATCATGAATGGAGACTTTTAGGGTTTATTTTTACTGTTCAGGCGTCCACCTAGATAATTTCCTGTTTTATCGAGCTCTTTCTTTCTTGTTGTTCATCATGAATGGAGACTTCTGTGGCTTCTTTTTATTGTGTAGGCTTGTTCTTCTGCATTAAATGCAGTGGTACTAGGCAGGCGACCTTCATTAACATGGAGATTACTGTGAAATCATCAAGAAGTTTTAGAAAGCTTCCTCAAAGAAGTTTTTCTTCTCTAGGATTCTACCTCGATAACTCAAACAAGTTTCGGATGTGACCTCAATATTTGGACCTAGATTCTACCTTGGTAACTTGGACAGTCTTTGAACCTAGTCAATAGTACGTGGCTTGATATGCATGGGAGGGCTTATTGTCAAGATGGGCCAGTCGACATTGGGTTTGTTTCCACTGTTTGGGCTGATGTTAAATGGGCCCAATACCCATTTTACTACACTTAATATCCATCCCACTACAATTTCAATTAATATAAAAAATTGCCATATCAACATTTATATTAAATTACAATTTTTTAAGGAAAAAATAATAAATGAAATGAATAAAAAAATTTGTAAGAATCACACTTCTTTTCTTTTCTTGGCAACCAAACACAATACAAACATTGATAAAAAAAAACATCAATACAACCGTTCTACGGTGGGTGTATTTTTCAATTGAAATGGTTGGGTTTGATTTTTATTCAAATCCAAAGTCTTCTCTCTCTCTCTCTCTCTCTCTCTCTCTCTCTTGGAAATACAAAAAACCAAACTAAAAGAGAAGAAACCAAAAGCAGGTCCTAAATAACTTGAAATCATATTGACCACAAATCAAGTAAATGTTCAGATCAAAAATAGCCAAAAAAATAATAATAATAACTCACCCCTTTATGCTATATAATCATGAGTACAAAGTTCAACAGAATTTCCCACTATGACCAGCGATTTGTATTAGTTAGGGCCGAATATTTTTATTTTCATTTTCTCACAATTTCTCAAAAACCAAATGGTAAGACAAGCTTCAACCACTTGTCCCTCTCTACCTTGCCACCACTACAACCTAACCACTGTAAAGACCCAAACCTTTGTCATAATGCAGCCCCATTCGCCACCGATCAGCCATTACATGACCCAAACACCCAACAAGAACGGCAAAAGTTATTGACATTGAGGAGTCTCATTAAGTCAATAAATATGTGCTGCTATTGGGGTTGGCGTCCATTGCCCCTGCTAGTACAGTAGTACTGTTAGGGTTAGTGAAGGCAAAAGAGATCAGTTTCATGTTGGTGATGTTTGTTTTGAGTTTCAAATTTCAACACACAAATTTGGACATAGTTTTGTTTTTCTAAGTTGTTTGTGGTTTTACAAGGAAGGTGTATTGTGTTTGGTTACCCGGAAAACAGAAGAAAAGAAAATGAATTAAAGAGTGATTGTTTTTGTTTTTGTTTTAAATAAGGAATTAATTTTTTCTTAGTTTTTTCCTAATTTTTATTTTTTAATGTTGATGTGGCAATTCTTTTATGTTAATTAAAATTATTTAATATTTATTTATAAGCCACGTAGGATTGAAGGGAGAAACCACAAAGCCTTGGGCCTCAACTCTCACAAACTTATATATAGGGCCTAAAGTTCCACAAGACTTGTGACTTATGAGGTTTGGGACTTCATATCAGTGTGGTGCTCCTAAACTACTGGCGTCTCCACATGCCCTGGCTTGTTGCTAAAAATATATTATATACTAAACTAATTTATTGTGATCATTCTAATAAAAATATTAAATACTCTAACTTGAGAATTACAAAAGTTTGAGTTCAATAAAAATAAGAATAATTACATTTACAACATTTTCACAATAATTTCACAACAAATCCAATGTGGTAAGCTGTTATTGGTTTAAATTTTGGCCCAATACTGATATTATTTTTGTTTATCCATCAATAATAACTTTTTGCATAAAATTTATATAAAAATATTGTAAATGTAGCATTATTCCAAAATCAGTTATGTCCCTCAAAAATTATCCTTAATCACTTTTATTAAAAAAAAAAAAACTTAAATAACAACAATAAATATTAGCCCAAATAATAACAAACATAAACCAAACAAAAATAAGATAAGACCAAACAACAAGAAGTGAACAAATTATTCAACAAAAAACTTATTATAATATAAAAAGATAAAAATTGTTAATTATTCAAATTTGTAGCTCATTTAACCTATTCAATATATATTCTCCAATTTCATTTTTCTTTATAAAATGGTACCAAGAAAAATATTGTGGTTGTGAGTTCTTCTTGATAGTGACGATAGTTATACTCTTTATTTTTGGCTTTAAAGTTGCTACAATTTTACTCTCCTTAGCAACTTGACTCGCAGTTGTATTAAATATTCAAGTTATTTCTTTATTAAATTTTGTATAATTTAAATTTCTTAATAACCACCCTAAAAAAAAAAAAACTTAGAGCCGCTGTTGTCCAAAACAATTTGATTACAAAAAAGAATTTTTACTTTTTTTGCTAAAGGGTAATATTTTCTTAGAAATTCTTGGCTCAAATTTCTATTTGGGTGAGATTGCTTTTGCTTTTGCTTCTTTCGTTTTCTATGCATGGCTGATCCCTTTCTTATACTTGTGTTGGGAAGGCCTAAATTACCATCCAAACTCTCTTCTTGGTTCTGCCGTTTCTTCTTGAAGTGGTTGTTTCTGCATCTTCTTTTCATTTATTTTGTTTTCCAGATAAACAAACCCTTGAAAGTATCCTGGTTCCTTTTTTTAATAGAAGATCATTCCTTAAGAATACCATGTAATGACCAATATTGGTAGGTGCACGTCCTTCTGCAGAATATTGAGTGATAAGGAATATATTAACTAAGAAATTTTCTAAATCCTTTTATCCTTCAGGTTGGAAATGCCCTTCAGGTGAGGACTACCTATTGGGTCCATTTACCCTTCAAGTTAGAAATGCCCTTCAGGGTCAATACACCCATTAGGGCAAATATACCCTTCGGGATCAATAAGCCTGTTGGGCCAACTATACCATATGGGATCAATATACCCATTGGGCCAAATATACCCTTTGAGATCAATACACCTGTCAAGACAAATATATCCTTCGGGATCAATATACCCATCGAGCCAAATATACTCTTCGGGATCAATATACCCCTTAGGCCAAATATACCCTTGGGGATCAATACACCCATTGGGACAAATATACCATTTGGGATCAATACACCCGTTGGGACAAATATACCATTTGGGATCAATATACCCATCAGGCCAAATATACCCTTCTGGATCAATACACGTGTCAAGACAAATATGCCATTCAGGGTCAATATACCCGTCGGGCCAAATATACCCTTTCGGATTAATACACCTGTCGGGACAACATCTCCTTCAAGTCCAACGACCACGCAACATTACCTATACCTCCATTCTCAAGCTTAAGAGTGCCCGTCGGGTTAACATACATACTAACGGGTGGGTACACTTAATCCCATACCATTTTGCGTGTTCTCCACTCATATCACCCTATATGGAAAGAATTTGCACACTACGCCTAAAGACCCTACTACATATTCATATAATCCTAGTATAAGAAGTAAAGCCCTAAGATCTTAGGGTTTTAACTTCATGTCTTCTCTAAAATGAAAGATCCTACATTCAAAGGATCTTGGTCAGCTCTACACCACTACATAAGCACCAAGTCTCTACTTCTCCAAGGTATGTGAAATTTCCTAGCACTTATACTTCCGAGTTATTGGAGATTTTTCTATCATTGACTTAACCTTCGAAGGGTCTTTGGCCGGCAGCCCCCCTCCCTCGGGTGCTCTCTATAGGTTTTTTTTTTTTTTTTTTTTAGGTACCATAATTGGCGCTCGTGTGGACAATAAACTTATTGACGATTTTGTGCATCATTAGTTGGCGCCGTCTATAGAGACCAAGTGATTGGCCATATTAATGCTTCTAAGACAAAGAGTTCCATAGTCTAGATGCGGTCAATAACTACCACCAACTTGGAGACCAGAAACCCCTCTAACGTTTTGGAAAGGTAGTGTAATGACGAGGGAAATCAAGATCTTGAATAATAGATGAACCAGATGAATGAACGTTGCACCTAAACTAAGGATCAGCACAATACAGGCACGACGACAGTCATCTCCCAACAGGTGACCAATGCAAAAGAGAAGATCGAGAAGAAAGCAATGTCGCCAGCAAACATAACCAATGAGAGGATATTGACCATTAGTTAAAGCTAGAGAGCGACGCAAAGCATATGGTGCAAGATATCCAAATTATGAAAGATAAGATGGACGTGATGATGAACACTATTAGAGGACGAGTGTTCACTGACTTGGATGAACTGGTCTGTCATACTGACTCCCCCTTCACAGCGCAAGTCACATCTTGTTCCCTTTTGCCCACATTTCGAATGCCCCAGGTTGAGACATACGATGGGTTAAAAGATCCGCTCGATCACCTAGAGTCATTCAAAACTCTCATACAAATGCAAGGCATGCCCAACGAGATAATGTACAAAGCATTCCCAACCACGCTCAAAGGACTAGCTAGAGTATGGTTTAGCAAGATTACTCCAAACTCCATCTCAACTTTTAAAGAGCTGAGTGGGCACTTCATCACACACTTCATTGGCAAACAAAGATACAAGAGGTCCTCGGCAAGTCTCTTAAACATCAAGCAGTGAAAAGATGAGAGCTTGAGGTCCTATGTGGCTCGATTCAATAGAGAAGCCCTCTTGATTAACGAAGCTGATGACAAGGTGTTAATCACAGCCTTCACCAACAAGCCATGCTCCAGAGAATTCCTCTTCTCCATCTACAAGAATGACTCGAAGACGATGACAGACCTGATATACAGAGCCACCAAATACATGAATGCCAAAAACGCCATGTAAGCCTAAAAGGGCAAGACAAAGAAAAGGGAAAGATAGGACAACCCTCGTTCGGACGGACAAGCCCTTGCGGAAGATAATGAACCATCCAAAAGCAACCGGATGACTAGTCTTATGGTTTTGGTGTCTTATGTGAGTTCGGAGTGTGCCCTTTTACGGTCTTATGGTTTTGGTGTCTTATGTGAGTTTGGTGTCTTATGTGACTAGTCTTACGGTCTTCGGAGTGTGCCTCAGTTTCTTCTCATTGTGTCTTATGTCTTAATCCTATTAAAGGCACACTCAACCTTGTTATACTAAACTCACACACATGCTAGCATTCATCTAACAATCAACATGGCATCAAACATCCCTAACCATACATCTATCATGATTGTCATCACATCACAAGTCATAGCATACATCTAATCATGCATATCATGGCATCGAAACATAAACCCTAGCATTCATCAAGCATGGCAAACATATTATCTTAAGCAAGGCAGCCACAAAACAAGGTAGAAAGATAGGCATGACAAAAAAAATATAGATCATCACATGTATTCTAAACTTTTAGACATGAAATCTAGCATCAAACAAATATGTTATATCGTCAAAATTAATGTTCACACTAATGCATGACTTACCTCACTTACCTTACTGCATCTAAGCACCTATGGCATCAATGCAAATGCATGTTTATGGTATTAAAGCAAGAAAATAAAAGAAACCCTAATCTAGCATATTGAAGACAAGCAAACATATAAGCAGAGAAGTAGAGACTTAAAAGCATAAAAAAAGGAATAAAACAAAGACATATTATGTATAATAAACAAAGAGACGGAAACAAAAAAATTAAAATTAGGGTTTCTGGGCAACGGCCAACGTACGCATACAGGAGCTTGCGTATGCATGCATGTGCAGAGTTGTTCAAAAACCCTAACCTAGAAACACAGAAAGCAAACAAAGTAGAAAAAACTTAAAACAACAATTCTAACAACCTAACATGCTTAAAACATAAGGAAAACGTAAACCTAATCTAAACAAACATGTTATAACATAAACACAGCAAATAAACAGGATCAAAAACAGAAATGTAAGAAAAGGTTTAAAAAGAATACCTTAAAGCAAAAAGCTCCTAGGCTTGATTTTTGACCATTCTCCTCAGTTAAATCTATTCACAAATCAATAAAAATGCTATTAGTAATCTTAAAATTCAAAGATCAAGACCAGAAAAGGCCCCAATTGACTTAAGTATATTTTTTGAAAAACTCCCTCTTTGATTCACATTTTCTAGTGAATCTTAGGTTTTCCTTTAGGATTTTCTCTGTCCCTTGAAAAGGTACCATGTATGGCTATTTATATTGCAAAAATGGGGGTTTGAAACGGCTCCTAGATGATGTAGGATTCGTTCCAAACCTCAACATTAATGCAGAAAACTTGCCTTTCATAGGTTTCTGAAACTCTACCTGTACGTGCAGGCTTATGCTTTCGTACGCAGACTTAAAGGCTGCGTATGCAGGTTCATGCTTGCTTACACAGGCCAAGGGTTTTCTTTGGCCTTTATTTTCCCAAATTTTTTTCCTCATTAAAAAGTTATATTTTCTATTTTAACACCTCTCAAGTTAATTTGTAATTTGATTGGGTTCTAAACCAACCTTGGGTCTTAAAATTTTGGTATCATTGGGGAAGGGGGGCCTGAGTCGTAAGGTGTACAAAATGTGGTGCCTACAATTACCAAGAGTTCATAAACTACAAACTATGTTTTAAGTTTCTCTTTCAGTTTTCTAAGTAAACTACAAAGTGTCTGTCTAACATCTGATCTACTGTTCCATGTATTTTCCCTAATTCAATAAAGGCTTCATTCTTGAGAAATTATCACATGACTACATGAAGAGAAAGGAAGAAAACTAAGTCCTACCTACAGGTGGACGGTCCAACATAAAGCCATCCCCAAGAGGTAAGGACAAAATCCAAAGTTGCCTACTGGTGGACAATCAAACAATGTCGCCTGCAAGTGGATGGTCCAAAGTAAAATTATCCCCAAAAGGAAAGGACAATGACTAAACTCGCCTATGGATAGACAGATTACCAAAGTCACCTACGGATGGACGGTCCAAAGTAAAGTCATCCCCAAGAGGGAAGGACAACGACCAAAGTTACCTATGGGGTGAATGGACAACCAAAGTTGCCTACAGGTGACAATCCAAAGTAAAGTCATCCCTAAGAGGGAAGGATAGTGACCAAAGTTGCCAATGGATGGATAGAAAACCAAAGTTGCCTGTGGGTGTGTAGACACCACATTTTGTACCCGTTAATAAATTTTGGTCCCTAGCCCCAATGATGAACTTGACATATGTCAACCAAGGGTAATTAAAGAGTTCACAATAGTTTGGAAGTAATCACAACTCAAAAGTGCTCAAATCACTTTGAAATCGATATTGAAAATTGACTTTTGCTCACTTTTTTACCGTAACTTTTTATCCACAAATAATTTTTAAGTGAAGTTTGTTTCATTGGAAAGTAGACATCTTGCGCTTCAATTTGAACACATATTTTTCCTAATTTGGGCTAATATTGAGTAAGTTATGACCATCTGAAGTTGGGCCAACTAGGCAGTCCGATTTTTTGGGTTCTAAAACTTTATTTTAAGGGCCCAAAACATCATGCTTTGATGTGGGCCGGCCCATAGACCCTTGAAAACGTCCATAGATTATTAAAAAGCTCCTAAAACCCTAATTTTAACTTATAAATACTCATCTTATGCCTCCCATCAAAACCCTAGTTAGAGAAAGTGATTTTTTGGCCTCCATCTTCTCTAAAACCTTTTTTTCTCTTTTCAAAATGGGAGGGCAGCCCCTTAGGACTTTTTTTTATCATCAAAATAACTCTCTTTAGTTGATTCTAAGGTAGAATTTTTTTTTTCAAAATTATTTTCTAAAAACCTTTTCAAAACTTTTTGTTCTTTAGTTGTGATTACTATCAAATATTGTGTTCTTTGATTATTTTTGTCTTCTCCATCTAACCTTTGTGATTGTAGGCACTAAAGGGCAGGTTAAATAACATTAAATCTATTATTCTAAAGCAAAGTGAGTCTCTTTTCCATGATTTACCACCTTGCTTAATATGATTCAAATAATTTTCTTGATATAGTTTTTTCATTTGTTATATTTGATGTGTTTGATGTTTTAATTATGTTTGATATGTTCTAATATGATTTTATGTTGTTTATAATCTATTCTTGTTGTCCTTGGTTTGTTATTTTGGTTTCATGTTAAGCATAACATGTATGTTTATTTTATGTAGTTTAGTTTACTTATTTGTTTTGTTTCATGTTTATTTGTTTGGTGCTTTGTGTTTTTGTTTTATGTTAGTTTAGTTTTTATGGTTTCTAACATCCTTGTTTGATCTCACATATTATATCTTTATTTGAAAATATAATTTTTTGAATCTATGTTAAAAGATGTGTGTGCAACATCGAGTATGTGTGCGCATGGTTCAACCATGCATACGATAGTTGAGTATGCACACGCACCTCGAATCCATATTAGGATAAAATCTTGTTTTTATTTTTTTAATCATTTTTCACATAATCTTTGATTCTGTTTGACTCTGTTTTTTGTTAATTATTTAAGTTTAATTATTTTCCATGTTTGTTTTAGTATTTTTTTTCCATGTTTAGTCTATTTAATATTATTTCCTTGAGTGTTTTATTTAATTGTCAACATGTCAGGTTTAATTTATTTTGTTTGATTATGTTTAATTTATTTCCTTTTATATTGTGATATGTTTTTAACATGGTTTATGTGTTTTTTTATTTAAAGTACATAATGTATGTTTAGGTTAAGGATTAGGGCTCTCTTAATAAATTCTTTAATTAAATATGGCCTAGCAACACATAATGGAGGTTGGCCCACAAGTCGGGCAGTCTTGGGTGCCTAATACATTCCTAAGCCGTACCCAAACTCCAGACCCATAATCTAGTACGTGGATTCATGTGTGTAAGTGATTGGCCCAAATGGCCTAATATGGTTCCTAGACCTAATCTAGGTGATGACTCCATTAGTCCACAGGGTGGACGGTCCATGTAAAGTCATTCCCAAGAGGGAAGGACAATGACCAAAATTACCTAAGGGTGGATCGATGACTAAAGTCGCCCATGGGTAGACGGTCCAAAGGAAAGTCATCCCCAAGAGGGAAGGATAATGACCAAACTTGCCTACGGATGGACGGAAAATCGAAGTCGCCTATGGGTGAATGGTCCAAATTAAAGTCATCTCCAAAAGGAAAGGACAACAACCAAAGTCACATACGGGTAAATGAACGACTAAAGTCGCCCACGGGTGGACAGTCCAAAGTAAAATCATCCCCAAAAGGGAAGGACAATAACCAAACTCGCCTGCGGATGGATGTTCCAATGTAAAGTCATCCTCAAGAGGGAAGGACAACAACCAAATTCACCTACAGGTGGACGGTCCAACATAAAGTCATCCCTAAAAGGGAAGGACAATGAACAAAGTTGCCCACGGGATGATCAAATGCAAGTTATCCCCAAGCGGGAATGACAAATACTTGAGTCTTCCTACCTACAGTGGGAATGACGAACGAAGCAAGCCACTCACAAGTGCCTTGGTAAAAAATCTAAGTCTTACTACTTACTGGGGGGACGAATGGATGAACCAAGCCACCAACGAATGCCTCGGTAAAAAATCTAAGTTAAAATGAGATTTTTTTGTTAAAATTTGTACTTTTTTTTTTTTTAATCTAACAAGTTGTTAGACTTGTTTTTTAACATAAAATTATTAGTTTACTTAATTTAGCCTACTAAAATAACATATTCACAAGGTTTTTTTTTCCCCTCTCTCTCCTATAATTGGACTACACAGTATACGCTTACCCTTCACTTTAATATTTACAAATTTATTTTATATACTATGAATAAAATATTAATTGACAACATAAATTTTTATTTTTATCATTATTGTTATAAGTGCAAGAAACTAGAATGCCAAAAAAATTTATAAAATAAAAATAACAATAAGAGATAGTAAATGTTAATGACAAATGATAATGAAGAAAGAAATTTGCAAAATTATAAACATGATGATAGAATTGACTTAGATGAGGTTGATTAGGCAATATGATGAAAATAAATTATTATTTTCCGGTCATTTGTAATATATTATCACTAAGGGTGGTAGACTTACTCTTTTGAAGAGTACCCTTTCGAGCCTTCTTACATACTACCTATCCTTATTTACCATCCCTATAGTTGTGGCTGATAGATTGGAGCGTATTTAGAGGAATTTTTTATGGGGGTCTTTCGGAGGGGTGTATCAAACATTCTTTGGTGGCTTGGGAGAAGGTGTGTTCACCTTTAGAGATGGGTGGTTTGGGGGGTTAGGAAGTTAGTTCACTTTAATCAAGCCCTATTAGTTAAATGGTTATAGAGGTTTGGCCAAGAAGGAACTCATCTCTGGCAGAGGGTTATTGCCACCAAATATGGGGAGGGTCAAGGGGGTGGAATACTAAAGTTTGCAGAAGTGCCCACGGGTGTGGTCTTTGGCGTGGTATTAATGATGGTTGGGAAAGGTTCTCCAAACACTTGGCTTTCGTGGTAGGTTATGGATCTCGCATTCTTTTTTGGCATAATAGGTGGGTTGGGGATACCTCTCTTAAAATGTTGTATCCTCAGTTATATGCATGATCAAATGAAAAGGAAGCTTGCATTTTTGATTTATTGTGTCATCAGGAGGGTCAGAATAATAGATTTTGGAACTTAAGATTTTATAGGAATTTTCATGAGAGGGAATTAGAAGTTGCCTTCTCTTTCCTGGATTTCATTCAGTCTCAGATTCTGAGAGGCATTGGGTGTGTGATAGTCCCCATTGGTGTCTTAAAGGGAATGGTAAGTTTGATATTTAGTCCTTTTATAATAAGATCAAAGGTACCTCTCCCTCTAGCTTCCCTTGGAAGGGGATTTGGAAAGTCAAGGTTCCTAAAAGGGTGGCTTTCTTCATGTAGACTGCAGCTCATTGTTGGATACTTACCTTGAATAATTTGATGCTCCGGGGTGTCCCTTTGGCAAATAGGTGCTGTATGTGCTGCTATAATGAGGAATCTATAGACCATCTTCTCCTACATTGTCCTATAGCTCATTCTTTATGGGTGCAAATGTTACAAGTTTTTGGGATCCAATGGGTCATGCTAGGTTCAGTGGAGAGTTTGGTACTTTGTTGGAGTAATTGGTTGGGGAAATTTTCTTTGGACATATGGAATATGGTTCCTGGTTATTTGATGTGGGTTGTTTGGATGGAAAGAAATCAGCGCTCTTTTGAGGCTAAAGAGAAATCGCTTGTGTAGTTACAAGTTCTCTGCCAGATTACTCTTTTTGAATGGGCTAGGTTCTGGGGTTCTTCAAACTATGCTTCTACTCTAGAGCTTCTTACTTCCCTTAGTATTGCCCCTTAAGTTGCTTTCATATTTTTGTCATTTTTGGCTGCTGTTTCTTGTGTTCACTATCATGAACAACTTGTTTTTGCTATTTTCAATTTTTCTTCATGATTAATATGATTCTTATTACTTATATATTAAAAAAAAAACACATGCTAGTTTAATTTATTAAGTTAGCTTATTAAATATTATTATATAAGTGATGAATAAATTAGTCATTAGTTGAATATATTCAAAATTTATAATGAATATACCATTTATAGGACAAAGTTTAGTTACAAAATTGGTTTGTAGCTTAAGGCTACAAACTCACTCAATAAAATAAATATTAAAACATATTTTGAAAATCTAACCGTTGAATTGCACATTCTTTACACCCTTAATACACATGTTAAATTTTGTGTTAATCGAATATCATTTACTATATAATCTATAAACTTATATTTTGTGCATAATTTTAAATTACAAAAACTTGCAATTTAAAAAAAAATTTATTGATGACATAGCTATTGATCTTTAATTTTCTTGAAATTTTACAAGCATAGAGGATATAAGAAAATGATGTAATTCAATGGTGGATTTGCCAAAATTCAAATCCAATAAAAAGATATTAAGTAAGTTTGTAGCCTAAAGCTACAACTAATTTTGTAGCTAAACTTTGTCCCCATTTATATATGTATATTTATAATTTTTTTTTTTATAGATTTTATTAAGTGCTTGTGTATCTTACGATACACGATACAATATGATACACAATACGGAAAAATTAAAAATCGATTCACAATACGATTCACGTTTTGACAGCTATGGTTGTGTGGTTTAGGCTAGGGTCCATTTCTTCCCATTTTTGGGTGTCAACATATATACACTAATATAACTTGTTAAGCATAACCACGTATTTTTAAACCAATATCTTTTTAAAACCTTTAAATTTAGTGTTTTAATTAAATATGTTGTGCCTCTTGGATCATACCCTCTCATGCATTCATTTGAATGTAATTGCAATCTTATGTGTGCAGTTTTTGTGAAAAAGAAAATTGTTAACATAAAAAAATATTATGAAACCTAGTGATCCTAACCAAAAGGCATTATTTAAAGTAGAAGCCAACCAATGTAAAAGTCCTCAAATTTTTAAAAATAAATGTTCTCAGACAATACTTATTTAATTAAGAGATATTTAAAAAAATGAATTTACAAATTAAATTATTTATTTCAAATGTTTCTAATTTTTCAGTTGTATATAAGGTATAAAGGTTTTAGTCCTAATTATTAAATTGAACTTAATTTCAAAACAAAAACATATCTAAAGTGGTAGAAGACCAATGACTAAGAATATTCCTAGAAAATTAAAGGTGGTAATGTTAGATTTAGCTATCCTTATACTTATTGAAGTGCAAGCTAGTGATCCAATATCTACCACTTTCCATCCCTCTTCACTTCTAATCATACTTTCTGAACCTTTCAAACTTGATAACATGGGTGAAAGCTTTTCTACTTGCCTTCAAAAAAGGATTGAAGCATGTAAGAAAGGACATGAACCAAACAAGACAAAGAGGAAAATGCCCAAACAAATTTTTGGAGAATGTATTCATGACTTTTTTAAATTTTGCAAGAAGGTAAGGCCTCTGTTAGTATATAGATTAGCATAGATTAGCCCATTGGGCTTAGCGCAGTATATTACTTGTACTACACACATACCTAGCCTATATAAAGCTCTCTTTTGTACATTATTTGACACACAATATACAGACTATTCAGTCATTCTCTCTCTAATTTTATATTGTTAACATGGTATCAGAGCCATTGCTCTGACCTAGCGGTATTCTCCAGCGTTCTTCCGCTGCCCTCGCCTTCACTGGTAGCCACCGTCAGAAGTGAGTCACCGCCGTCACACCCAACCACTACCTCTCGGATCTAGTCTATTCATCAATCAAATCGTCGAACCACATATATGACGTGATAGATCAGACTTCCCCAATCAAAACCCAGCCAAAAACTGTCCCAAAGGAGCTCTCACGTGCCTTCACGCGTCGCACTAAGTTTTTGGCTGTCGAAGACGCGCTACACGCGCTCCCGCACGCCGCCACAATTCTCACGCACCTAACAAACTTCCTTCACGCGCCTTCAGTCGCGCCACGCACTACATGCACTTAACTCCTTTAAGTACCACACCAGGCCTAGCACGTCATTGCCACGTCAGCATCACAAGTCATCCAGTGACGTTAGCAGACAAGACCGTTGACCAGCAGTGTTGACCGTTGACTTTTTCGTTGACTTTTTAACCAAAGTCAAAAATTTTGAATAGGGCCTATCTTGCTCATTTTTTTACGGTTTTGTTTCTTCATTTGAGGTCTCTAAATACCACTTTTTAGTCATTTTCTTCATTATGGCTCAACAAAATGATCGAGATATCATACGTCCTATCACTATTATGTTGGATGGTCCTACTAGCTATCATGCATGGTCTCAGAATATGACTGTCTTTCTCAAGGGTCGAAAACTGTGGAGATATGTGACTGGTTCAATTCCTAAGCCAGTACCAAACCCTCAGTCCAAAACCACAACTACTGCAGATGCCTCAAAGACTGCTGTTACAGCAGATGATTATGAAGAACGCCAAGAGGAATGGGAGAGTATTCAGAGTAAGATCTTGTCTTGGTTTATCAATACCTCTATTCCCTCCATTCATAATCTTCTTCCTCGTCTTGAGACTGTTGAGGCTGCTTGGAAATTTCTATCCGATCGCTATAATTGCACTAATGATTCAAGCCTAGAGTTCCACATTGAATTAAAACTTTATCAAATGCGCCAAGAGACAGGTCAGTCTATTTCTAATTTTTATTCTCAGACTTTTACTATGTGGGAACAACTCTTTGCTGCAGATCCTCCACTAGTGTGTTCTAAGGACATTGAGCTCTTTGTCAAATATCAAGATCGCCGTAAATTTATGCACTTCATGATGGGTTTACGTGAGAATTTTGAGCCTAATAGGGCTTCTCTGCTTAACCGGTCTCCTACTCCTTCTCTTGATGCTGTAGTCAAGGAGCTCATTTTTTAGGAAAACCGTCGGCCTACTCATCACATGTCATCATCTGATCATGTATTGGCTACACCATCTTCACAGCCTCCCATTGCTGCATTCACTGCTCCTCCACAAATAAACTCTCAGCGTCCCACCTCTCAGTCTTCCAAAGGTACTCACTGCGAGTTTTGCTGTGCCAAAGGCCATGACATCTCAGTTTGTCGCAAACTGCAGAAATTTATGCAAGAGCAGAATAAAGCTTCTCTTCCTCGGGCGACTACTATATGTCCTTCAGATCCATCGGTTCCTACAGGTCCATCTTTGGCTTCCTCACTTACTACAGCTGATATTGAGGCAGTTGTTTAACAGGTTTTATCCCGCACTTCCACTGCCCTTTCTGTCACCTTAGGTAAACAAACTTGGTTTTTTGATACTGCATGTTGTAACCATATGACTCCTGATGAATCTCAATTTTCTGATAAGGCACTCTTAGAGCATCCAATCACCATTTACATAGCTGATGGAACTCCTATGCCTGTTAGTCATAAAGGAACAATCTCTTCTCCTTGTTTATCCCTTAGTGACACTTTTCATATCCCAAAGTTATCCCTCAATTTGCTTTCTGTTGGTCAACTTTGTGAATTAGGCGTAGATCTTCTATTTACTAATCATGGTATGGATGTGCAAGATCCCCGAATGGGTCAAGTGCTTGGGACAGGCTGTAAGGTTGGTCGCATGTTTGAGATTCATGACTTGAAGATTCCTTCACAAGTTGTTTCTACAGCTGCTACCACTGCCACCTCCTCACCTGATCTATGGCATGCTCATCTTGGTCATCCATCCTTATCTCATCTTCAGTTGTTAGTTTCTCAAGGTCATTTAGGTTCAGTTCAGTTTCAAAAATTTGATTGTACTTCCTGTCATTTTGGCAAACAAACAAAATTGCCCTTTAATAATAGTGACTCATTTGGGGTCCTGCACCTATTCCCACTGAGGGAGTATCTAGATATTTGGTCATATTTATGGATGATTTTTCTCGATATACTTGGATTTATCTACTTCACCATAGGTCTAAACTTGTGTCTGTTTACCAAACATTTCATAAAATGATTGAAACACAGTTCAATCGCACCGTTAAAGTTTTTCGATTAGATAATGCTCAAGAATATAATGATAAATTTTTCCTATCCTTTTTAGACAATCATGATACCCTTACTCAACGGTCTTGTCCTTACACCTCTCAACAAAATGGTCGTGCAGAATGAAAACATCGTCACATTCTTGATGTTGTCCGCACCCTTCTCATTTCTGTCTCTCTTCCTGAACGCTTTTGGGGTGAGGCCACACTCACTGCTGTATACACCATTAATCGTATTCCTTCACCAACTACACATAACAATTCACCATTTAAGCTTCTCTATGGTCAAACCCCTGACTACTCCTCTCTTCAGGTTTTTGGTTGTGCTTGTTTTGTCTCTCTTCCTTCTCATGAATGAACAAAGCTCTAGGCTCGTGCTCGTTTCTGTTGTTTTCTTGGTTATGGTGTGTCTCAAAAGGGGTTTCGCTGTTATGATCTCATTTCTCACCGTCTTCGTGTCTCTCATCATGTTAAGTTTTGGGAACATCGTTCTTTCACGAGTCTTCAGCAGTTTCTTGCGTCCTCTTCTTCTAAGTCTCCCATTTTTACTGATCTTTTCCTCCCTCTCTATCCTGAACTTGTGGAGGATTCTTCGACATCGACTGCCTCTCCAGACGACTCATCTCTAGTTCTGTCCCCAGCATATGACCTGCCTGTCTTGGATCTCGTGGCACCACCCTCTCCTGAGTCTCCTGATGGTCCTGAACTTCGTCGTTCCACTCGAGTAAGCATTCGTCCCCCTTATCTCTCTAATTATCACTACTCTTTTGCCTTTGCCACCCTTTATGAACCTCAAACCTATTGTGAGACCCATACTGACCCTCTTTGGCAACAAGCTATGAACGACGAACTAGATGCCTTTTATAAGAATCACACTTAGGATATGGTTGATTTGCCTCCTAGTCAGTCTGTAGTAGGTTGTAAGTGGGTTTACAAGATCAAGACCAAGGCTGATGGATCTGTTGAACGATACAAGGCTCGTCTAATTGCCAAGGGCTTTACCTAGGAGTATGGCATTCACTATGAGGAAACATTTGCTCCTGTTGCTTGCCTTACATCTGTCAGATGTCTCATTGTTGTGGCTGTTGTTCGCCATTGGCCTCTCTATCAAATGGATGTGAAGAATGCTTTCCTCAATGGAGACCTCCAAGAAGAAGTGTACATGCAACCACCCCCTAGCTATCCACACTCAGGCAGTTAAGTCTGTCGCCTTTGCCGTGCTCTTTATGGCCTTAAGCAGGCTCCTCGAGCTTGGTTTGAAAAGTTTAGCTCAATTTTTGCTCAGCAGGGTTTCACTTCGAGTCCTCATGACACTGCTTTCTTCGTCCAAAGATTTTCTGCTGGTATCTCTCTTATTCTTCTCTATGTTGATGATATGATTATTACTGGAAATGATTCTGCAAGTATCCACTCTCTTTAGCACTTCCTTAGTCAGCATTTTGAGATGAAAGATTTGGGCACTCTCAGCCATTTTCTTGGGCTTAAGGTTACCTCATCCTCTGATGGATACTATCTTTTCCAAACTAAATATACTTCTGAACTTCTCTCCAAAACCGGTTTCACTGACAATAAGACTGTTTCCACTCCCTTGGAATAAAATGCAAAGCTCACACCCTTGGATGGTGAACCTCTATCCGATGCTACTCGTTATCGTCAGTTGGTTGGTAGTCTGATCTATCTTACTGTTACTCAACCGGATATTTCACATGCCGTGGGTATGGTTAGTAAGTTCATGGATGCCCCTCGTTCTGTCCACTATGCTGCTGTTCTTTGGATTCTCCGATATGTTAAGGGCACACTTTATCATGGTCTACACTACTTCTCTTGATCTTCTCTCGAGCTTCATGCTTATTCACATGCAGACTGGGCAAGTGATTCGACTGATCGATGCTCTATCATAGGTTTCTGTTTCCTGTTGGGTACTTTTCTTGTCTCGTGGCATAGCAAGAAGTAGGATGTTGTTTCCCGTTCCAGTACTGAGGCTGAGTATCGTGCCCTTGCCGACACCACCTGCGAGCTTGTCTGGCTTCGCTGGCTCTTGGCTGACATGGATGCTCTACAGCCTACTACTACTCCTCTTTATTGTGACAATCGTAGTTCTATCTACATTACTCATAATGATGTCTTCCACGAATGCACCAAGCACATTGAGATTGACTACCATATCACTCGCCAGCATCTCAAGAAAGGCAATCTTAAGTTGTTCTTCATCTCCTCTGCTGACCAGCCTGCTGATATCTTCACCAAGTCTCACCCGCCTGGTCGTCTTCGAGATCTTATATCCAAACTCCAGTTGGCTTCCTCCTTGCCACCTCGAGTTTGAGGGGGAGGATGTTAGTGTATAGATTAGCATAGATTAGCCCATTGGGCTTAGCCCAGTATATTACTTGTACTGCACTCATATTACTTGTATTGCACACATACCTAACCTATATAAGGCTCTCTTTTGCACATTATTTGACACACAATATACAGACTATTCAGTCATTCACACAATATAGAGGCTGAATTATTATGCCTTAAAGAATTTGAGAAGCATCGCAAATTGACTACTCTTGAAATGAAATTTAGATACAAAATACAATCTTTTGTTGGATTTTGTATACAATTTATCTCTATCAAAGAATACACATATTTCATGAAAAAAAAAAAATCATTTATAGGCAATCAATACCTTTCCATGGATCGAGTTCACATAGATTACTAATCATGATGTTTTGAGAAAGTATCATAGTTAGTGAATATGACTACTTTGCCGAATTGTTTTGTTGAGACATTGTGATGTTGAGAACTTACTATTTGAATATTCTTGCAAGGATTTGGAAGCATTAACACTAATTTTTACTTGCGAGTATTTGGAAGCATCCTGTTCTTTAATATATGTTGATCAGAGGTTCCAATGAGAGTGCTAGAAAAATCATAGGTTCCTAAGTGGGAGTTACCCTAAAAAGGACTGTTGATCCTAAAGGGAGGACTACATAACGTAGTCAACAAGGCGTAAATTTTGACCACAAGTAAAAAGGCCTATTGATATACTTGATGTAATTGTATTCAAATGGTTGTGACTTAATTGCTTCTAATAAACTTTGATATTTGTAATACCATGTTGTCACTTTTGCTTTTTAGTTGTGCTTGTAGACACCCCATTTTATAACTTACATTTAACCAATATCAAGAAGAAATGGTAATTTTACACTCTAAGGGCATAATTATTATTTTGACCATTGAATTTTCAAATTTGTGATCCAAAACAAATCTTGATGTCCAAACAATCATAATGAAATGTCATGAGTATCACGCAGACCACCCAATCAAAAGTTATTATCAAAACAATTTTTAACAATTGTTGAAAAAGTCTAATTTATATATATATATATATAAATACATTAATGTCAATGGGCGTTAACAACAAAAGAAATAATGCCAATTGGCATTAATGAATTTCCCAAAAAAAAATAAAAATCATCACAATTTTGAACAGCACCTTGAATTGAATTTTTCGCCTAGTAAATGTTGTTTTTTTTTTTTTTTTTTTTAATTAAATATGCAGACAATCGAATTCCTTTCAAATGACACCAATTTCAAGTTAATCAAAATCAGAATTTTGAGCAGAAAATAATGGCTAAAATACCGAACAAGTGCAAAAAATACACAAGATCAACATCTTCTATAAGCTCTTAATGTAGGAAAAAAAATCTACTATTTAATTTTATAATTTATTAAATATGGTATTTTTATGTCATTTTCGTTTTTTTATGTTTAGGGCATTTATTTCCTCATTTTTAGGTATTTTTAATGCTTTTTAGGTCAAATTTAGTTCCTATTATGGTTAGGTATTAATTAGGAGTTATTTTAGAATATATTTTCTTGTCTGTCAAGTTTTACGAAACCTTCAAATAGGCCCCAAATTTGTAAACGTTTTTTAGAGTATTATTGAGATTATTAAAAATTTAGACTTTTGTCTATTGTTTTATCTAGTGGATTCAAGGAACCCCTCGTGGATTCGAGGTTTACTATTAGAAATTAAAAGTTTAGTTTCTGCTCCATCAAGAGAGCATCATGTGTGCTTTCTTCAGGTTTTCGCAACATCAGTCGATATCAAAGCATTGACTTACCCTGGTTTGATGGCTAACTGGCGTGACGGTAACCACCACAACTACAACAATGATGTTGAAGACACAGTTCACACTAGGGTTGAGTTCCAAAAATTTCATGAAAAGAGCCAGCAGATTGTAGGCGAAATCCAGTAAAAGATAGCTACTCTTCTTGTTGGGAAATCATCTCACAACAACAATGATCAATATATTCAAAGACGTACTCCTTGTTAGGTTCTAAAAAGTTAGGAATTTATGAATTTAGAACTCTAATGTGTAATGTTGGCAAACTATAATCAAAACAATATGTTTAGTCTTGTTTAGGCTTGCTCAAAGTTGTGTAATTCATGTAAAGTTGGAATCGAGAGGTTGCAGATGCATTGGTGCATTTCGGCCTGGCTCGATCGATCGAAAGTTAGACTCGATCGATTGAAAGTCGGCTAGAATGTCTTTTCTGCAGAATTTCCAACTCAGCCCTATCTCATTAAACGTTTTGGGTTTTATGTTTTTGCCCTAGGTATATAAGGCAAAACCCTAGCCACGTTTTTTAGAGTTGCTCTTGTTGTATTGTTGCTCATATTTTTGCTGTTTGTGTGAATCTCTTGTGAGATCCTTGAAGAGCTTTCCTTCACATAAACTTAGGGTTTCAAGGTAGAGATATTATCAATACCTTGATGATCAACTCAGTTGCTGCCATTGAAGCTTAAAGAAAAACAAGCGAGGGTGCTTGTATCTTGTGGAGAATCCAAGAAAGAAAGAGTCTGTGGATTCGGAGCTTGCACGTGGTCATGTCAGTAAGTTCTATTGGTGGGCAGCATTAGGAAGTCAAGCGAGGGAGCTTGTAAGTCCTTTTGTATGAACTTCGATTCTTTCATATAGTGGATTCAAGTTTACATTGAGGATAGCTAGGTCAAATCCTACCCAGGTTTTTACCGTGTGGTTTCCTGGGTCATCATATCATTGTGTCATTTATTTTTTTGCTGCTTTATATTCTTGATATGATTGTGTAACCTAAATTTGCATAATTTGACTAAGTTAATCACTTAGCTAATTAATTAGGCTAATCTGATTAGGTTAAGGCGTCTAAAAACCGTTCACTCCTAACCACAAGAAAATTCAATTCTTTGATGGAGATATGTGTAAGTTGGATTTTATGACTGATTTCTTGATTTGGAAAAGTACTTTAATTTTTGGAAGATTTGTGATGAAGAAAAAGTGTGGCTTGCATCTAATAAATTGGACAATAAAGCAGAGGAATGGTGTGTGCTTTCTTTAGGTTTCTATGATATCAGCTAGCATTAGAGCCTTGACTTACCTTGGTCTGATGGTTAACCAGCATGACGGTACCTACCACAACTAAAACAATGATGTTGAAGACACAATTCACACTAGAGTTGAGTTCCACCAATTTTGTGAAAAGAGTCAGCAAATTATAGGCGAAATCTAGCAAAAGATTGCTACTATTCTTATTGGGAAATCATCTCACAACAACAATGATCAATATATTCAAAGGCGTATTCCTAACTACAAGAATATTCCATTCTTTGATGGAGATATGTGTTAGTTGGATTTTATTGATTGATTTCTTGATTTGGAATAGTATTTTAATTTTTGGAAGATTTGTGATGAAGAAAAAGTGCGGCATGCATTTAATAAATTGGACGATGAAGTAGAGGAATGGTGGGAAGACATTCAAATCGATAGAAAGCAACGAGGTAAGCATCCAATTTGCTCTTGGCATACAATGAAAAGAGTTTTAATTGATTTCTATTTTCCTAATGACTATTATGATATACTAGATTATACAAGTGTTGATTATAAATCTGTATACTCATATGAAAAGCAATATGTTCAAAACATAAAAGGTTAACCACAAAATCAAAACTATCACAGCCAAGTCCATGTGTTAAGTAGAGGAAAGGGTTTGAGGGTTGACAAAAAGCAGCCTATTTCTAAAGAAAACTTTGAAGTGGTTAAAAAACGTTCAAAACTTGCAACAAGTTATTGAATTGAAGATTAAAGATACCACTTGTCAAAAATTTGATAAAGAGGTCAAAGAAAAGAAAGTTGAGTTGATTGTGGAGAATGACAAATCAAGAGATGGTAATTATTGAGAATATTGTGGAAGATTCAATTTAGGTCAAATACGAGGATGAGTCTGCAACTCATAATCCCCAAGTTTCAGTGATGTGTTGAAGATGACTACACAATATGTTGATTTTCTTAGAGTAGAAAATTTTAATCTTATTATCAACCCTTTGTTAATTGATGCTGCAAATCAATTGAAGGTGGATGAGAAGAATTTTTATGCTTCAATTTATGAAGGATTTAAATTTCAGAACTGGATCATGTTATTAAAGCGTTCAAAGTAATTGTTTATTTGGAGTGGAAGATTTCAGATTTCGACTATCAACTCGATGACGAGTTTGTTTTAAGTGGAAGGGTCTAATGTAGGACAAAATCTACTATTTAATTTTTATGATTTATTAATTTTGGTATTTTTTTTATGCATTTTTTGTTATTTTAGGTTTAGGGCATTTATTTCCTTGTTTTTAGGTGCTTTTATGCTTTTTAGGTCAAATTTGGTTCATGTTATGGTTAATTATTTGTATGAGGCTTGTACGGGGAGGGGCCCCAGGCCCCATGGGCCTTGGGCCATTGTACGGGGCTGGGCCCCAAGGCCCATGCCCCTATGGGCCTTGGGCCTAAGCCTCACGATACAATATATGACCCTATCCCCACTGGACTTATAGCCTCAATCCAGACACCTCAGGGCCAAATTTGGGCCCAAGAGCTAAAACTAAACTACAATGTCTTGGATACCCAAAGCAAGCCCCTCCCAATCGTCTTTAACCTAGTCGGGGGTATCATTGCTCGGAGATACCCTATACTCGGCTGCCCGGTAGTGCCTTCGAGAATACCGCTGCCAAGCAGGCTTTTGGAAGTGGGAATCAATTCCAATGCCATTACCATCTTTGCGACGGAGCATCCACATAGGAACAATGGAATTGGACCCCCATTCACACGAGTAAGGACGTAATCATAACACCTCCACTCTCCTCGAGCTATAAATAGGAGAATGGATTGAGAAGTGAGGGTTGACAATTCTGGAGAGAAAACTGAGAGAAAAGAGCAACCAAATCAAGGGAGAAAGGGGAGCGACTTTGTGAGATAAAGAGAAGGGTATATAGAATCAAGAGACTGTACCTGGGTCTCTGAGCATAGGACCACTTATAGTAGGAAACCTAAAGCCCACAATACAAATAGATTGTGAGCCCAATTAAAGGTTGAGCTTGATAACCATAATTTGGGTACACATAATTGGTGTCATTTGTGAGAATCTTCTATGGAGCTATGGTTCTGCTGGGACATGCACAGGAAAATGTCCGGAGGTTAATCAGGGAGTTATGTTAAAGGTGGCTTTGAGGGGTCTTCTTGGGGATCCACTTGGTGGGAAAGAAGGCAAAAGGGACGCGAAGATAGGGAGTATGAGCAGGAGGAAGGTTGGTTTGGCCTTGGAGAAAGGTCGTTTCAAACATATCGGATAATATCCGGTGCTTCAGGGCACAATCGTTTTGACATGAGGACGAGGAACATGAACGTAGGGACGTGGAACTAGAGTGTTTGCATAGGTTGGTAAGAGATTTGGAGTTGAAAGCAAGGGGTAGACGTCAGAGGAGAGACCACGAGGAACGTGAAGAAGGGTCGACAAGTGTGGGAGGTCGCTATGGAGTAGGGTCCCATCGATCCAGTTCCCATCGACACCAGGATCGTTCATGGGAATATGCAGACCGCAACTCAGTTTCCCTAGAGGAGCAAAGACCTCGGAATGCTGCTATGGACACCACGAGCTATGCATTACGTCGAGCTACCCAATCAGCATTCTCTAGGGATATTGAACGAGCCCCAATGTCGAACAGATTTACACGATCACCGTTCAATTCTTTTTTGTTCTTTTAACTACATAAACCATTCCCATTCTAAGCCTGAAAAACCATGAATTTACCTTACATTTTGAGAAAATACTTTGGTGGAAATTTTCACTTAAAGAGGAAGTTAGTTCAAATTAAATTATGCAGATTATGTTTGCTCTATTTGATCAAAGTGTGAAAAAAAAAAAAAAAGAAAGTGAAAGGCAAGAATCAAAAAAGTGTTAAAGAGGAAAAAAAAAAAAAAAAAAAAAAAAAAAAAAAAAAAAAAAACCTCCACTTATTGAGTATAGCAACAATATTGTCATCAGTATGAGCATATTGTCAAGAAAGAGCCATGGTGTGGATCCTGTGGATATCTCTTTTATTATTCTTTCTACCAAGTATTTTCCCAGTTTGCTTTGATTTTCCATATCCATTTCTTTCTTAGCCCTCACCCTGTGGCCTGTCATTACAACCTTGATTAAAGACCTTTTGATATCTGATTTTGGTGTTTGATTACATTAGTGGAGAGGATTTCTGAAAATTGGACTTATGGGGTGAAGTTTTGAGAGAATTTTTCTGATTTCAGTTGTTCTACTTTGATCTGAATTTGCTGGTGGTTTGGAGTTAAATTCACTATTTCACACACACTCAAAGACTTAGCTTTAGGTTTAAGTAAATGCTTAACTCTAGCTTGACAAATTGCTAAATTTTTGATTGATTTTCCTGTTATCTTTGATGTTAAAAGAGTTAGTTACTAGTGATGAAATCTAAATTTAGATCATGGCTTGGTGAGTGATGATATTTCTCTATGGGGTCTAGCTGATAATGTCTATAGTTGTCTTTTATTTTCTTTTCTTTTTGTTTTGAGGACAAACAAAGTTCTAAGTTTGGGGGTGTTTGATGACTTGCATAATTTGGCATAATCTATCACTTCTCAACTTTAAAATTTAGTCTAATTTTATTTATTTTTGTTGATTTTAGACTTCATTATTGTTATTTAAATTTTATTGCAGATTTGAAGGAAATGAAGATTTAACCAAATAAAAGAGACGTGAAGCAGTTAGAAAGAATATTGGGCTGAACAGAAAGCAAGGTTTTTGGGCTGAAGAAAGCAAGGTTTTTGGGCCGAAGAGAGGAATGCTTTTGGGGTTGAAGAGAGGAATGCTTTTGGGCTGAAAAAAAGGGCAACACGTAAGAAAAGAAAAGGCCCTAAGCTGAAAAAGAAAAAGGAGGTGCTAAGCTGAAAAAGAAAAAGTGAGGCGTTGAAGCAGAAGGAAAAGAGCGCCGAAATAGAAGAGAAAAAGGCTGAAACAGAAAAAAAGAGAGGGCTGAAGCAAAAAAGAGGCTGAAGCTGACGCAAAAAGAAAGGGGAGGCCGAAGCAGATTTTTGCGTTCATTGTTTTCTTCAATTCTTCTCAAAAACATTATGGTGAATTTGTTTCTGTTGAGTTTAATTTTTAGCATGAACTAAATTTCTTTATTCTAGGAAAACGATGTAATCTAATTCCAAACTATGCTTGCTTTTCCATGTTAATTTGAATTAATTTTCTTCATGTTTGTCTAATTTATCCTGAGCTTATTGCTTCTAATTAACCGGCCATTAATTAGATGATTTTGATCTTGTGATTTGCTGTCAAAAGAGGGAATTATAGGATAGGTTTTGAATATTTCGGCATAGGTAAATATAGAGATCGAAAGACTTGTATGAACCTGTGTAATATTAAAATCATTGGTCTTAATGCTTTCTTACTTTATTAAATTGCATACTCTTGTGTAAATTGATAAACAAGAATGTTTCCAATTGACTATCAAAAGAGGCTTTTGGATGGTTTTTTTTTTTTTTTTTTTGAGATTGCTAACAAACTGAAAGAATTAAATTCAATTAGCTAGATGAGTAAAGCATAGTGAGGAATTAGGTGAAATCGATTTCCTAGAAGTTTTCTTCCCATTAATTTGATCTTCGAACAACATTTTTTTTTCTCTGCATATTTTCTTTAAATTGATTTTATTTTAAATTCCAATTACAAAAACCTTAGTGACTTCTCTAGATAAAATCAAGATTAGCATAATTTTGGTATTTGTCAAAAGTAAGTTATCAATCCCTAAGGACGATACTCTTCTCTTCACTTTACTATAAAACTACGATATTGTGCACTTGCAGTTTTGCACCAATCAAGTTTTTAGCACCATTGTCAGGGATTGATTTCTTCTTATTTTTGCCAACAATCCTCTACTCTCTTTGCTTACATTACTTTGAGCCTACCGCGGCCCATTCTTACTTTTTCGCATCATACACTGCCTATGGGTTTGTTATTCTCTCTTTCTGGGCCTTTCGACCCCACTTGCTCCTTCAATGCCCATTTATTTATTTTATAGACCTGTGACCCATTATTCCTACCGCTTGGTCCTAGTGGTTTTATTCTATGCTTGCCACTTCTATTTGCTACCTCCATTGCTAAATTGGGCCTCCTTCCTTCTATTTGTGTTTTACAAAAATGACCCTCAACAAAGGGCATACCACCGAACAATGCAGAGTGATAAAAGATTATTTAGAGCATTTCATGAAGGCGGTATATCTGAAAGAGTTCATGGTGGACCCTAGGAAACAGGAAGTCGGGCAAGGTGCTCAGCCTTAAGGGAATCCTTTCCCACCCTTATTGGGAGTGATAGAAGTCATCCACGCAGCTTCATAGGGCACTCTGGTGTCCAAGAGGAAGGGGGTGTTGGTCGCGTCGTTTTCTCCGTACATGGCAATCCTTGGAAGGCCGTGGATTCACGCAATGGGGGCAGTACCGTCCACTCTGCATGTGAAGGTCAAATTCTGCACCGAGCAAGGTATTTTTATAGTGAGGGCTAATCAGCAAGTGGCCATGTAATGCTTAGTAGCTGCAGTTAACCGTAAAATCAAACAAAAGGAGTCAACCGAGGAGGCTCCCATATAGCAATTACAGGAACCCCAAGAGGAAGCCGGGCCTAGCTGTGCAGAGGGCTTAGTAAAAATAAGGATACTACCAGATGATGACAGGAGTTTACTGATAGAAGCAAGTATAGAGGACAAAGAGAGGATGGAGATGCTACTGTTTCTTTTGCAGAATGTAGACACGTTCGCTTGGAGCCCGTATGAGGTGCCCGGGGTGGACCTCGAGTTCATAGTTCACAAGCTCAACGTGGACCCATTATATCCTTCTAAAAAGCAGAAGTCGAGAAGATCAGCTAAAGAGCATGTCGAAACTGTCAGGCAAGAGGTCAAAAGATTAAAGGAAGCAGGGGCTATAAAAGAGACATTCTTTTCGAAGTGGCTTGCAAATACCGTGGTGGTAAAGAAGAAGAATGGCAAATGGAGGGTTTGTGTTGAATTTACTGACCTGAACTAAGCATGCCCGAAGGATCCATTTCTTATGCCGAAGATTGATTAGCTGGTAGATGCCACTTATGGGCACCTAAGGATGAGTTTTCTAGACGCTTTTCAGGGTTATCATCAAATTGCCCAAGCTACCAAGGATCAGGAGAAAACGGTATTCATTTCCCCTAATGCTAACTTCCATTATATCGTGATGTCGTTTGGACTAAAGAATGCTGGAGCCATATATCAATAGATGATGACGAGAATGTTCAAAGATAAGATTGGGCGTACAGTTGAGGTGTACATTGATGATATGGTGGTAAAAAGCAAACAAGAGATGCAGCATATTGATGATCTCAAAGAAGTTTTCGAAGTACTTCGACGGCACAAGTTGTGTCTCAATGTTGATAAGTGTGATTTCGGACTGGGGCCGACAAGTTCCTAGGGTATTTAATCACTAACTGAAGAATAGAAGTCAACTCTGATCAGATTGAAGCCATAAAATGCCTCAAACCGCCGAGCAATCCGAAGGAAGTTCAAGTATTGACCGGCATGTTAGCTGCCCTTAACCGGTTTATTTCCAAGTTTGTCAATTGGTGCCGTCCATTTTACCAGCGTTTGAAAAAATGGAAGGAATTCCAATAGAATGAGGAATGTGAGAAGGCTTTTCAGGACTTGAAGGAATATTTGGTGTAGGCCCTCATGCTAACAGCCCTAGAGCCTAGAGAGGACTTATACATGTATCTCTCGGTATTCGAACATGTTGTGAGTGCTGTGCTACTGAGAGATTAAGGTGTGCAACAGCCAATATACTATATCAACAAAACCTTGGTCGATGCTGAGACGAAGTATTTGCCTTTAGAGAAGTTGGTATTAGTAGTTCACGCTACGAGGAAGCTACCTCACTACTTTTAGGCTCATACTGTCTATGTATTGACCGAGTATCCTTTACAATCATTATTGAAGAGATTTGATTTCATGGGAAGAATAGCTAAGTAGGGGACTCGCAAGGCTCTTTTAACATTAGGTACAGGCCTAGAAGCGCGGTGAAGAGTTAGGGTCTCACCGATTTTGTTGCAAAGTTTTCCCCGAGGGGAGAGATAGGGGTAGTATGCCATGTAGAGGTCCTTCCGTGGAAGGTATTTGTGGACGGTGCATCTAATGCATTAGAAGTCGGGGCTGGAATAGTAATCATCACCCCTAAAGGGATAAAACAGGAACATTCTTTTAGGCTAGGCTTTAAGGCATCTAACAATGAAGCCGAGTATGAGGCCCTGCTTGCCGGGTTAAGGGTCGCTTCGGACTTAGGTGGTAGGGAAGTAGAAGTCTACTCAGATTCTCGATTGGTGGTTAATCAGGTGCAGGGAAGCTTTGAAACCAAAGATGCCCGGATGATGAAGTACTTACAAATTGTGAAGCAGACTATGGACCACTTTCTAAGTGTGAAAGTGATTCAGGTAGCCAGGGAACAGAACCAACACGCTGACTCTTTGGCCATATTAGCGTCATTATTGACCGAGGAGGTAGCTCGATTAATCAAAGTACAGTTGGTATCAGAACCAAGTATCAATGTAAGGGTAGACGTTTCACTGATAACCATTGTCGAACCATGTTGCATAGATCCAATCAATGACTTTTTAGCTGAGGATCGAGTGCCAATTGATGGGAAGGAAGCAGAAAAGGTACACCGGGTAGCTGCTTGGTATTGGCTGTTAGCTGATCGTAAGCTGTACCGAAAGTCTTTTGAAGGGCCATACTTACAATGCTTGCACCCCAGCAAAATTGAGGAGCTCCTGACCGAGCTTCATGAGAGGGTGTGTGGTAGTCACGTAGGGGGACGTTCACTAGCTCATCAAGCGATGACTCAGAGATTTTGGTAGTCGCGGATGCAACAGGATGCTAGCGAGTATGCACGGAAGTGTGAGTAATGCCAGAAACACGCCCCGATAATCCATCAACTAGCAGGGAACCTAAATCCTATCAGTAGCCCTTGGCCCATTGCACAATGAGGGCTAGACATTGTTGGTCCATTCTCTTGGGCCACAGGAAACCAAAGGTTTGTTCTGGTAGTCGTTGACTATTTCATCAAATGGGCAAAGGCAGAGGCATTGGCGAACATCCGAGATGTGGATGTTAAAAAGTTTGTATGAAGAAACATAGTAACAAGGTTCGGGGTACCAGAGTCTCTAGTGTCAGATAATAAGTTACAATTTGACAGCAAAGCATTCCGTGAGTTTTGTAGCAGCCTCGGCAGTACAAACCGGTATTCTACCCCAGCATATCCAAAGAGCAACGACTAAGCTAAGGCCACTAACAAAGCCATTGTGATCGGGTTGAAGAAGAGATTGGAGGGTGCTAAGGGCAGGTGGGCAGAGGAGTTGCCTAATGTTCTGTGGGCATACTAGACAACTCCAAGGAGGTCCATGGGAGAAACTCTGTTTTCTTTGACATACAGAGCGGAAGCGGTCATAACGGCAGAGATAAACTTATGCAGTGCCCGAGTTTCAGGATTCACCCCTGCCGAGAATTCAGAATTAATGCTGAAATAGTTAAACTTGTTAGAGGAACGCCGAGAATTGGTGACTATACGGTTGGCAGAATATCAGCAAAAACTTTCCTGGAGATACAATAGGGACAAAAGGAGAAGGGAGTTTAGAGCAAAATATTTGGTACTTCGGAAGGTAGTAAGGAATACGCAAGATACCAACGTAGGGAAGTTAGCACCGACCTGGGAGGGACCTTATAGAGTTACCGCCATTGTGGGCACAACGGCGTACTATTTGGAAGATTTGGACGAAAGGCCATTTCCCCAGCCATGGAATGCCCACAATTTGAAGAAATTTTACCACTGATTATCAATACATGGCGGTATGGATTAAGTGTAATGTTATATGTGCATAATATTAATTAATATGACTGTGATGTTTATCCATGCAAGTGTATTTATGCTTATGGTACTATCATATCGATTTATTAACCCTGGCCAACGACCGCGAAGAAGGCTAAGTTTGAAAGCTCGAAAAATGTGTTGAAAATACAAGAGCTGTTTAGACCCCCAAATTAAAGTTACGGCTTGGTTGATTTTACACTAACTTAATACTAAGTGTGGAATAATGCAAACACAAGTGTATAAGCAAGAGAACTACTCTAATCCATATTTAAAGCAACACAGCAGTAAAAATGAAATGAACAAGAGTATGTAAGAGAAATGCAAACACAGATAACATTGAGACGTGTTATCGAACAGGAAATCGAAGAACTCGACGAAAAACCTCTTCGCTGCCCTCCAAGCGGAAATTGATCCACTAAACAATCAGTTGGGATACGTGGGTGAGCAAGAGACCCTCCAAGCCTAATCTACCCTTTGTACCTAAGCCCTCCAAGCTCCTACTCCAACAAGGCTTCTCAGAATCGTGTCTTGTCTAGCTCTCTGGATCCCACAACCAGCTCCATATTGCATCTGCCATCCTTGGCTTCTTCCAATGCTCCCTAGTAACTCCAAAACACTCTCTACACTCTGAATAGGTGTGAGTTGTGTTTGGGTACAAATCTCCTCTCAAGGTATGTTAATGGGAGAGGGATGGAGAAGAGGCTACAATAATTTCTCACTAAGAATGAGTAGCTCTCTCTCTAAAAGATAGGTGTGTGTTATAGAAAACCTATCTAGGGTTCTTCTCTATGAATGGTCTCATCTACATTTGTGGGTAATGAGGGTATATAAATTATGGGTGAATGGTAAGAAAGTCACTCTTTAAAATCCTCTAGGCAGAATGTTTCGCGACTATCTCACGGGAAGGCCTTACCTATGAGACACTCGCGAAAACGACAACCTGGCACGACTCTTCAGCTTCCAGTCATGTGCTCCTCACATACCTTTTTCGCAGGAACCCTTCTCGCGAGCTAGTCACAAAATGCACTAAGTCTTCATTTAAGCTTGAGTCTTCACCAACTTGATACTAAACCCAATACAATAAAATCCCACAAATTACAAGGAACAAAATTAAAGCAAATACAACATTTTTTGTAATAGAATAAAGCCAACATAAAATATAGTTGTAAATCACAACTTTACAAAGTCAAATTATTCTAAGGACTAAAACCTGCTCCCGGTTTGATCCTAATCACCGAGCAGTTGGAAACCTTACCTCAAATTATTCTAAGGATTGAAACCTGCTCTCAGTATTGATCCTAATCACCAACCAAGTGAAAACCTTACCTCAAATTATTCTAAGGATTGAAACCTACTCTCGGTTCGATATTTATCACCGAGCTGATGGAAACCTTACCTCAAATTATTCTAAGGACTAAAGCCTGCTCTCGATTCGATCCTAATCATCGAGCAAGTGGAAACCTTTCCTCAAATTATTCCAAGGATTAAACTTGTATCCCTGATTAGATCTCGATCACTAGGCATTCATTTTACATTAAATATACAAGCACGGCGTCAAATTTAATTCTTATTGCGGAAGTGCAGGCTTGGTGCCAATTCTCTCCTTAGGCACAATAAACCTATCCATTCAAAGGCAAATGAAAGTGGTCCTTATCACCGGACAGAGATAAGCCTTGATTAGGCTACACGTTCATTAGAAATAGACAAAAAAAAAACACAAAGCACGGTAAAAATAACTTAGCGACAATGTGATGATCATTTATAAACACAGCTAAAGTAAATGTTTAATCAATAATTAAATAAAGTGAATGGGAATAAAGGTTAAACCATTGTTTTGTCACCACAACCCAGTGACTATAGGCAAACCAGACAAATAAAAAAAGGATAAAACACAAGTAAAGACAAAGGCAGGTTAAAAATTTAAGTATCAAACTGATGGATCGGTGGGCGAGAGATGGGCTACATCCTCGGCTTGCTGTTCTAGGACATCCCTGGTTGGCTAGTCGGCGGGAGGTTGCTGGACTTGTGCATCTTCGGCAGCATTAAGGTTACTGGTGATCTCGAGATTAACAGTCTCTACATAGGTGTCAATCGCACGCACCAGTTCCCTCATGCTGGGGGTGTCCTCTTCATCAGCAGCACTAGCTTGACTCTGAACGGGGGTAGGAGGAGCTGGGTATGGAATCTGCTCTGGGTTCTCAGGGGGAATCTTCTCTAGGTTCCTCAGGGGGGAATCTTTGGCCATTCCCATTGCTTGAAGGATTACCAGCCACCCCTCCTCAAACCCATGAAGTCAGGCTTGGTGGACAATAGGCTCTACGGAGTTTTCAGCATCTGCGAAGCCCTCATTGTACAACTTCTCCTTGCAAGCTTCAAAGGCCATCTTCAAGTCAGCAACCTCATCAGCTTGGGCCAAATTTAGACTTTCTGCCTCTGCCAATTTAAGCTTTGCACTCCCTAGCTTGACCTCCACCTCGGTAAGCTTCTTCTCTGCCACCAACTGGGCTTTCTTAGTAGATTGTGCCCTCTTCTTGGCGGCCTCAACAGCTTTGCCTTTCTCCTTCATCATAGCAACCATAACTTCCTTTAGTGCCTTCTCCTATTCAGCATCCTCTACAAGCTCCTTCAGCCTCTCTTCAAGGATGTGGGTCAGTTACACGACCTGACAACACAGCAACGATAAGTATGAAGGCGAAGGGAATATGCATGCATTAAAACAAATGGAAAGAGAGGGATAGAAAGTTACCGCTATAGTATGCCACTGCAACCACCTAGCCAGTAATTCCTCGGTCCTATCTGAGAAAAATTGAACATCCTCAAGCAGCAGGAGGCCCTTCACCAAGCTCTGGGCAACCCACCCCCCTTCTCCTTTGGCCCATGTCCTTATGCTAGCATATGCCGGCAGGGGCTTGTCATCAAGCTTAAAGGTAGGCTGCCAACCCACTTCGAGTCGGGAGAAGGATGTGACGTTGGTCCCAACTTGGGCTGTCAACCCGAAATCATCAGCCAACTCCCGAATCGTGATCCCGCCAGATACCCGGGGAAGGGTCTTCATGAGAGCATCACTTAGAACCTTGGGAGGTTGATCGGCGATGCACTGATTCTTTTTGGCAAGGCCAACAGGAGGAGGAGGAGTCTGGCCCTTGCCTTGGGGCTATTAAGGCTGAACCGCTAGACAAGTGTCGGGCAAGAATCGGTCGATGGTCATGGTTTGCCTGGTCACCATCTCTTCGATTTGATCAGCCTCCGCTTCCGAGGAATGGACTGATTTGGCCGTTGCTGGCTCGGCTACTTGAATCGGAGCTTTAGGTGCTCCAACGGGGACGTGGGCTCTATAGCTTTGTGACACAAGTTTAGCTGAGGCATCCCTCACCGGTGCAAGATCCTCTGTAGTGGTATACCGCAGGCCGATATCTCTAGCTTTACCTACTGCCAGAGGGGGGGAGGAGCAAGTTAGTGTGTCGTACGTCTATGTATGACAGTAGGGGGCTATCTACCAATAAGGCCTGGCTGAAGTTCTGCCAGGTAATGTACACCAGATCGATGCCAAGGATCAGGTGAGACGCCCGGAGTTTCCCGTTTGAGTGTACAAATATCTCCTATCTGAGCATAAAATTGAGGTCTCTCACATGCACAACTCTGAGATTGGGTTTGAATCTTCTGCTTTCTGTACCAAAGCAACATGAAAGCCGATTACTATATGTATGAGTAAAATAAGCAAAGGAGAAGTGTCAGATCTAAAAAAAATAAAAGTGCTTGGTATCAACCAACGTCTCGCTGCGAAAGTGGGTAGGGGAGCTCATCGGCAAGCCAATTGCCGCTCATCCAAACAAATTCTCCTGCTGAATTTATGTTGGAGTCGAGAATGCACGATATGAGCCGTACCCGTACATCCCTGGCTTTTAAATAATAGTCGGACCTAACGTTACCACATAAACTATACATGAAGTTTATGTCGTGGTGGTTTAGTTGCAACCCGTATAGTTGGTTCAACCTACTTACGCAACTTACAATTCGGAAAAAACTGGGGGGAAGCTGGTCGGGGCATAAGCCGTAAAACCTAAGGGTGCCGAGTATAAGAGGGTCAAAGGGAAATCTAACCCCACCCTTTAAAATGGCCATCAAGGGAAAAAATACTATGTTTGGGCTAGATCCCCTCTCGAGAGCAATATCACCCTTGTGACAGTAGGCAATATCAATATCCCTAGGGACGCCATCAGCTTCTTTAAAGTTGGCCAAGACAGCCCCAGGCACAAGAAGATGAGAGTATCCCATTCCTAAACTCTAGAGTGAAGAAAAATTGAAAGGAGGAAAGAGTAAAGAAAACTTACTTTAGGCTCTAGAAAATGATGATCTGGAGTGGAGTGTTTATGCACAGGAGAAGAATGCTCAGCAGAAAGGAAGTTGAAGGAGAAAGGATGTAAAAAGTGAAATGAAAAATCTGGAGGAACTATTTATAAGGCTGAAACATTAAATGAACAAAAAGGCAGGAAAGTCTTTCTGGCTTCTTTTCGTAACCCTTCACAAGCCCGGATCACGAACTGTCAAGTTACGAAAATGGTGGATGTGACAACCTGGCAGAGCGCCCCTTTTGAGAAAGCATTGATGGCTATCTTGTCTATCTAATAACTGACGGTTAGGATCCCCGAGTGGTCACTAGCATCAACCAACCTTGTCCTTAGTTCATCCCAGGTAACCAGGCACGAACCAAAGGGGGGCTATTGTACGGGGCTCGGCCCCAGGCCCCATGGGCCTTGGGCCATTGTACGGGGCTGGGCCCCAGGCCCTATAGGCCTTGGGCCCAAACCTCACAATACATTATATAACCCTATCCCCATTAGACTTATAGCCTCAATCCAGACACCTCAAGGCCAAATCTGGGCCCAAGAGCTGAAACGAAATTGCAGTTTCTTGGATACCCAAAGCAAGCCCCTCCCGATCGTCTTTAACCTAGTCGGGGGTATCATTGCTCGGAGATACCTTGTACTCGGCTACCCGGAAGTGCCTTCAGGAATACCACTACAGAGCAGGATTTTGGAAGTAGGAATCAGTTCCAATGCCATTACCATCTTTCTGACGGAGCATCCACTTAGGAACAATGGAATTAGACCCCCATTCACATGAGTAAGGATGTAATCATAACACCTCCACTCTCCTCGAGCTATAAATAGGAGAATGGATTAAGAAGTGGGGGTTGGCAATTCTAGAGAGAAAATTGAGAGAAAAGAGCGACCAAACCAAGAGAGAAAGGGGAGCGACTTTGTGAGATAAAAAGAAAGGTGTGTAGAATTAGGAAAGTGTACTTGGGTCTCTAAGCACAGGACCACCCATAGTAGGAAACCCAAAGCGCAAAATACAAATAGATTGTAAGTCCAATTAAAGGCTGAGCTTGATAACTATAATTTGGGTATGCACATTATTAATTAGGAGTTATTTTAGAAGATAGGGTAAAATAATATTTGGTCCCTAAATTTTATCAAAAGTTTGTTTTTCATCCCTAAACTTTGAGTATTTCTTTTTTTGTCCCTAAACTATTAAAAAGTTCATCTTTCATCCTTAAACTATTGAAATGTTTTATACATGTCCTTAAACTTTACCAAAATTTTGTTTTTCATCTTTAAACGGTTAAAAAAGTTCTTTTTTCATCCCTATTTTTGTCTCTAAACTATTGAAAAAACTCTATACAAAGTTTAGGGATGAAAAAATAACTTTTTAAAGTTTAGGGGCCAAAAACAAATTTTTTGTAAAGTTTAAGGACCAAAATAGTATTTTATCCTAAAATATATTTTCTTGCCTGTCAAGTTTTACAGAGCCCTTAAATAGGCCCCTAAGTCTATAAACGTTTTTCAGAGTATTATTGAGATTAATAAAAAATTAGACTTTTGTCACCTTGTGGATTCAAGGAACTCCTTGTAGATTCAAGATTTATTACTAGAAACTTACAGTTTAGTTTCTGTTCCATCAAGAGAGTATCGTGTGTGCTTCTTTCAGACTTCTGTAACATCAGCTCTTTTCAAATTTGAGATCACCCTAAATTAGTGCCAGCCCATCCCTAGCTTCAGAAGTAAGCTAATAACTTAGCTTTAAGGCTAAGCTATCACCCCCACTATAAATAGAGGACATCCCCTTCCATTTTCACTTTTTAGCATTTCATTCCCTCCAGAGAACCAGGAAAGCAATAGAAAAAAGTCATCAAGCATCCATTGTTCCTACTTTGGTTGTGGCTTAGTATTTACTTGCTTGCTCATTAAATCTTTAGTGATCTCTCCCATTTTTATGCTTGTAAGTTATGTAATTTATTGTGTTTTTCAATTATTTTTTATACTGACTTTGTTCTTCCAATACTTCTAATAAACTATGGAGAAAACAACTGGGAAGGCCTTAAGCTTCCATTGTTCCTACTTTGGAGGTGGCTTAATACTTTATTGTTTCCTTTATTGTCTGTTAGTGATCCATCGCGGTGTAAATTTATTGCTTTCATGTGCTTTGATTATTAATTGTTTTCGTACTAATTTTGCTTGTCAAATTTTTTTGATTTTCTCCTTTATGTTCTTTGAACATCAATTGTGTTCATCTACGTTCTTTGAATGTTTATATGAATCTTTTGTTAACATGAGAGATGAATGTTTGACATGATAATCAACGATCTTCAAATTTTCACATTGTTATTTTATTCACCATGTTCACGGCCAAAATGGGCAAATGTCTTTTTCATGCAAAAAAAAATAGTGTTTTGCTCCCTTTCCCAAACTAATTAGAGAAATACCTCTCTTTTGTAACTCAATTTTCTAAAAATCAAGTTTAAAAAAAAAAAATCTAGAGCCCTATAATTGTGTTTTTAAAGAGCCTATAATGACGTTTTAAGGACCTATAGTTGCGTTTTGGAACTCGAGTTCCATGAACTTGAGTTGTAGGCTTTTTTTTTTTTTTTTTTTTTACTTGTAACTCAAGTTCATGGAGCTCGAGTTCCAAAACACCATTATAGGTCTTTAAAATGTCATTATAGGCTCCTTAAAAACACCACTATAGGGCTTAACTTGATTTTGAGAAAATCAAGTTTCAAAACAAGAGCATTTCCCTAATTAGTTTGGGAAAGAGGACAAAATGCTGGATTGTTTGCGCCAAAATGACATTTGCCCATTTTGGCCCCATGTTCACTTGAAATTCCAGTTTAATCGAAGAATGCAAAGATGAAAAAGATGTTCTCTTTTGATTTTTTTTTTTTTTAATTATTATTACATTTTCATGTCTTTGTTTTGCTAGCACATGCTAAATAACTTGACTTTTTTTACATATGTTTATATCTTTAATTACATGATAAAAAAAATTTCTCTAATTAACTGGTGATTTTTTTTTTTTTGACATAACATGTTTCATATGTTGAATTAGTTTCTTTTATAACAATATGTTTTCACATGAAATGAATGCGATAACATTTTTCAATCCTATGACATGTGACATATAAATATTCTGATTTTTGGTGATATGCTTTAGATGCACACATCTAAGGTTTTTTTTTTTTTTTTTTTTTTAAATGCTTAGATGAACTTGTCTAGGTATTTCTTTGTTTTGATTCACATGCTTAGATGAGCACTACTAGTTTTCCTTTAAATGCTTAAACAGACATGTCTAGGTAATTTTTTGATTTTCTTTATGATGCTTAGATGTAGGCATTTTTCATATTTTCCTTTATTATACTACGATGAACATGTCTAGTTAACTTTTCTTCATTTTCCTTGCAATTGCTTAGATGATCAATTTGTCTAAATGTTATGTTTTTCTTTACAATTACATGGTTGACAAATAACATGACAATTTTTGTTTTCTTTTACATGCTTATGTACATGTTTGAGATTATTTTTGTTTTTCTTTTACATACTAGGATGAGTATGCCTGAATTAATTTCATTTTTTCTCGACAATAGTATTGGTGAACATGCCTAGATTCTGTTGGTCTTTAAATTCAGTTTCTTTTACGTAAGTTACATGTTTTTTTTTTTTTTAATTCCTGCTTTACTTTATATCCAGGTTTCTTTTATTTGTCAATTTATATATATATATATATATTATAAATTTTATAAGCAATGACGCTTCTAAGAATTATAGGTGTAATACCAAAATTCTTAATTAACTTGCGTGTCAAAATTAGAATAAAACAAAGAGTCCGAGCTTTTTATTCTATATATATATATATAACTCATTGCAGTGCCACATGATTGTGGCATAGTTTCATGTTAATTGTATTAGTGAAATGAACATACAAAACTATGATTTATAGTTGCTAAATTTCCAAAATAGATATTAACAATTCTAATTATGAAAACTTAATTGCTTATATATGGGTGAACCATTACAAATCCAAGCACAAAAAATTATTTAGCAATCTAATTAAATTACTAAAATCACATGGAGTCATATAATATTGATTAAACTCCTTGTATTTGGTAGCTGCTTTTGGATGCAAATTTTGCAAAGGCTCTTAATAACGCTTCTAACATGTGATCTTCTTTCTCCTGTTGGCAATATTCAAATTGTTATTTGCTCCACATGATCATCAAGGGTTGCAAATCCAAATAAGATTGAGGCTATCTACTCAAGTTGCTTGAACCTGATTCTCAAAAAAAATAAAAAAAAAAAATAAAAAAGAGTTGCTTGAACCTATAATAATTCAATAACTTAATCATATAACTGATGATGGGAAAGTAAGAAAATAGAAAATGGGGAAGGAATAGAAAAAATTTTAATTTCCTAATTTGTGTTTGGTTGGAGGGTGAAAAAGTGGAGGGATAGAAAATAGAATTTGTATAAATTTATTCTCATGTCCTTATTACATAACTTTTTTATGCAAGTATTTTATAAAGGAAAAATAAAAAGAAAAAAAAATGGTTCAAAGTAAGGAGCAAAGAATGAAAGAACCTAGAAAAAGAATAGGAAAAAAAAAAGTGTAAACTTTGCAGCAAAGAGCCCAGAAAAAGATTTAAAACAGAAAAGAAAAAGAGGTTCAACGTGAGGAGCAATGAACCCATTAAAAGAAAATGAAAATGAAAAAAGAAAGAATGTTAATGTGAATTTACTTTGGGAGAAGGGACAGGATAGATAAGTCATTTTCATCAAATCACTTCTTCTCCCTATTTTATCTCCAATTTTTTTTTTTTTTTTTTTTTTTTGAGAGCTGAAAAGTGGTGGATCTGAGGAGAAATTTTTTTTTTTTTTTTTTTTTTTTGAGAGCTGAAAAGTGGTGGATCTGAGGAGAAAAAAGCCAGGTCCCACTATTTTCTCTTCCTCAAAATCACTCCAACCAAACACACCTTCCTCCCAAAATCAACGTAACCTAGGGTTGAGGCTGATAGAATTTTTTTTTTTTTTTGGGTTGCTTACTTGAAAGCATGGTTTTTTGAAGTTCAAATCAGAGGGATTAGGAAATGGCCCCAAAAGAATTATAACGGCATGTAAAAATACAATTCATTCTACAAAAGAACCTCTCTACAAATTACATTGCTATGAAAAGAGGGGCATATAAACTTTGTATTCTTTAGGCAACTGTTTACACCATATAGGATAGCATAAAAGCTTCAAGTATTTCTGATTTCACCTCGAAGCTGTACGCCATATGGTTAATTTATGCAGGTCACCTAGATGCTCTTCTGTATTCTGTTGCCATTGGATTCACCGCAACTTCAACAAAGCTGCCAATGCCTTAGCTAAATGGGATCTTAGTGTAACTCCAATTTATTCTCTTTTGGCAATCTGCCAAATGTGATTTCTGCTCTCAGGGGGTTTGTTAATTGTTTTTGGTGCTGCTGTTATCCTTTCGTTTCTTATAGAGCAAAAAGTTAAAAAAAGACAATTATGAGTTGACAAAATTAACTAAACCATCCTTAGAGGACAACACGCAACGAGCTTATGATTGTCTGATTACCGAGTGTAAGGCTAATTCACCTTTTATACATCCTTGTATAGCAATTGATACTTCGGTATTCGCTCTGGTGGCAGAGGGCAACTCACTATCAGCTTGCCTTTCATGGCCCCTCTATATATTGCCTACAAGAATGTTAAGACAGGAAAAAAACATTATGCTTCCTTGAATTATACAAACATGTTGAAGCACCAGTCATTTACAAGAGGAAAGTTATTTAAATTTTATTGTTTATACAAGCAAGGAGTGTATTACATATGAAATCAGTATGACAAATAGTTTAAAGGAAAAAAAATGTGCCATAAAGAACAATAGAGTTGCAATGTTTCCTAAAGGTGACCCAGATTTCTTGTCCTAGTATAGTTAGTTACCATCACATTTTGTCTGTCCATTATTTTGGGAGTGTTCTACTTTCTTAGCTTATGCCTCAAAGTTTTAACTTTTAAATAAAGATGTGAAGAAAGAAATGCTACCACTAAATCTGCAATGTTGCGCAAAGATATACCAGACTTTCCACAACCATACAGCATTGTACCTCTTGTTACATTAAACATTTTTTTCTATTGAGAGAGTTATGCAGTTGGCCATATGCCAATGCCATAACAAATATTAATGCCTCATCAATTTAGTTAATGAAGTTCTCTCATCTTAATCTAGCACCTAAAACACCTCCAACTTTTAATTTTCAAGTATCCAATATCTATAGCTGAAAAGAAAGTTTTCCCCTTGTCTCATTATTTTAAGCAATAAAAGTCTTTCCCACATAGATTCGGCACCCAAGATACCATTGGTAAGACAAGGTAAGGTAACTCACAACAAAACCTATGAAGTATTACATTTATGCATGTGCTAATAGAGATTGGAAGCAGCTTAAAATTGTTTCAGTAACATGGCAGACTAGTTTCACACAAGCATAAAAAAGAAAAAGAATTTTCACTTTAATGGCAAGACTAGCAATTTATATAACTGACAGCCTTAAAACCGTTACGCATACCTCTACAACATCAATAAAATCCTGCTTCTTGTGAAATGCACCAACCCATTTAGTGTGATCTGCAGTCCTGCCAACCAAAGCAAATTAACACAAGAATCTGAGATTTTTAAGTCCCTAAATTCTTAGCTGCATGACATCATTTTCAGAATACAAGACGTTTAGCTTAAAATTTTAGTTCAGAAACGGATTCCCATTCTTCAAGGGCATGATCAAAATATTTGCAATGTATGATAAAATTCACAACATTATCATACCTACACAGATTCACCCATTGCATACCAAAATAAAATGTGACGGAGACTATTGTAAGAATAAAATTCCACAGCAGTTCAAAAGAAATTACTGCAAATCAATTTAGGGAAGGAAATTGTAACAAGTTTGTGAAAGGCCAATGAAAAGCAAATCTTGGTGCAAACTTTGTTTGAGATTCAAGTGCAAGAGATCCAATTAATTGTTTCACTCATCTTCCAGAAGCCCAATCACCATGTTTCACGAGAAACTTACAGGTCTAAGCAAACAAAAAGATAAATAACAAGACCAAAATGAAATATGAAAAAAGCATTTGCCCTTTAATTTTATTTTACTTCATTGTATGTGTATTGAAATTAGTCTAGTACAAGGAAAGTACTTCATAAAAGCACTGCTCTTAAATTTTTTTTAGAAAAGAGAAAAAGAAAAAGAAGAGAAAACGAATCACACACATTAATTACAGGAGGTCACAATTTATAGTTCAAACTTTTTATATGATACAAATACTACTAGTCAGCAATATTAGCAAGGGCTTTTTAGACATCCAGCTCAGTTGCTGGAATAATTTTATAATAAACAACAAACACAAAAAACAGTCATCATATGTATAATATCTCAAAATAGATGCAGAATTGCATTCCTGGAAGATATCCATGTGTACAAATAGGTATATGAAATCAAAATATCCGAGCTAGTGTTTTGTTAAAAATCAATAAATAAATAATAACACTCAAAAATTAAGAAGAAGGTATGCTAGGCTTTGTTCAGTCTATCCTTCCCACCGAGGTCAATGCAGTCTATCCTTCCCATTGGTTTCCATAAGGCAAGGATTTTTGCATTGAGAGAGTTGAAACCAACAGTCCTCCCATACACCTTCACAACCAGAGCCTTTAACCATTAGGCTCGGATTCGTTGTTTTATGGCCTTAGGGATTTTTACTGCTGCAAGGCCTTCTCTAAGCTATTGGATCCCTCTTCCTTCAATTTCTATCTCCAGGTCCTCTCCCATTCTTTCCAACAGGTCTAAAGCTTGAGAGAAAGCACTCGGTATATCTCCCACTAGCTTATCTTTGAAGGATGGTACCGGATGGTCGATTCCCTCCCCATTAGCACCCATAGATCCATTAGAATGCTAGTTAGAGCCAACATGATGTGTTTCTTTGATCTTTTTATTACTTCGGATCAGTTCCTACCTCTCCTCATTTGATAGGGTTTAGTTGTTTTCACAGAGTTCCATATTGCATAGAGAGAAAACTCACTCTTTTTCTAAAGACATAGTTTCACTTGATGATTAACATTTCCCTTTATATAATGGGACTGTAAGCTTTGAAGAGAGGGGTGAGAGAGAAGGTGCAATTGGCCACCAAGTTCGGTGGTAGTCTTATGGATGGAAAGTTGAAAGTCCCTGGCAATCCAGCATATGTGAGAGGCATGTAAGTTAGAGCATCCACATGGTGGAATCATAAATTTAGCAATTTGGTACCACAAAAAACTATTTTATCTATTTTACCATCTTATTTTACAAAACACCCAACATCAGTGGTTTTATTTTAGTTTTCAACATAATAAATAATATAAACAACACAATAAAATACTATATCTACTATAATAAATAACCACCACCACCACCACCACCACCACCACCACCACCACAATAAAATAATATAACTTTTAATAATTTTTTTAAAACCTTTTTAGCTAAAGTGCACAGCATCTTTGGCTGTGCACTATAGCTCAACAGCCAAATTTTTTGGCTTTTCCTCCACCATTCTAACATGCTTTTTAGTATTGGTGGTGCTAAAAATAGCAATATGGCTTTTTAGCACCACCAATACTCAACAACAACAACAATAAAAAAATTATTTAAAAAAAAAAAGGTAATCAACAAATGGCGTTAACTAGCAGGAGTTGTGTGACTCTATTAATATTCCTAATTTCAACATTAATCCGTGGCTCCACCAGTACTCAATTTGACGAATTATGTCATTAGCCATATCCATAATAGTTGGGTTTCCCAGCTGAAAATATAAAATAGACCATTAATCCAATTAAGTCCAAAGTCCAAAGAATTCATTGTACTGTTTCTGTACATTAATTTCTTACCCCAAAAAAAAATTTCTTACCAAGATACCTTTCAGATTAATAATCGCTTCTTTGATACGCCTGTTTTCATTCAATATATTTGAGCCAAATGAGGGATATAGTGACCTAGGGTATATGCTAAAACATCAAATAAAACATTGCCAATCACCTTATCAAGTCAACAAATGGTATGGTTGAAAATTAACCGGCGTGGCTCTCTCCAGCCATATAAAATCCATATATTTCTATCTTGGGAACCTTTGAAGCCACTTTAATATAAGCACCATTGGATAAAATGTCACAAACCCCACAAGAATAGACAAAATTTAGTTACAAAATTTTTGCAGTTTAATCCTACAAACTTACTTAATATCATTAATATTATTATATGTTTTGAAAATCTAACTGTTAGACTGCAAATTCTTTACACTCTTAAAACACATGTCAAATTTTATGTCAATCGGATATTATTTACTATATGATTTATAAGATTATATTTTATGCATAATTTTAAATTACAAAAACTTGCAATATAAACAATTTATTGATGATATAGGTATTGATCTTTAATTTCCTAAAAATTTTACAATTTTGGAGAATATATGATGGAAATGTAATTCAATGGTAGATTTGTCTAAAGTCACCTTCAATAAAAAAAAGATATTGAGTTAGGTTATAATCTTAGCCCTTAGGCTACAACTAATTTTGTAGCTAAACTTTATTTTATAAGAAATCAAGGAAAGATAAATTTCAAAAAGCAAACATGAAACTTTTGTCTAGCTATATAGGGATGAAAGGTGAAGGATAGAATTGAAACCTGTATTGTTGCCTCCAAACTTCTCATGAGAATGTGAGAATCCCACGCCACCAGGGAATCCAGGAAAAGCATACTTGTCTCTTCAATTTAACAAAAATTTCTAAATAATCGGATAATTGTAGATACACAAAAAATATGGGGTAATTACACTCCCCTCCTTCGGGGTATAGGGAAATGACATTCCATCCCAAACTTGAAAGGAAAAAAACGCTTACCCCCTTGACATCCAATTGACCAAATTTTGTTAAATTAATATTTAAAATATTGTGTACTAACTTGCCCTCTGTTGAAGAGCCAGTTTCCAAAATTATCTTATTTTATAGTTAAAATTTAGGCGAAAAGCCACTTTTAGTCCCTACATTTTCAGACGATTCCCATTTTAGTCCCTACATTTTATTTTCACTGCTTTTAGTCCCTAAAATCAAAAAAGTCATCTCGTTTTTGTCCCTACCGTCAGTGCCCTAACAGCAAAGTTCTAAGTGACAGACGGAACACTCTATTAGCTGACGTGGCAATTAAAATATTATAAAAAAATATTATTTGGCATTTTTATATGCCACGTCAGCAATTTAATTTTTTATAAAAATCCACGTCAAAAAATTTAAACCAAAAATAAAAAATAAAAAACAAAACTTAAATCTAATTGAAAAACAGTTTTTTTTTTTTTTTTTTAAATCTTATTAAAAAACAAACACAAACACAAAAATAAGCTTCCCAAATCTCATATCAAATCAAATTTTCTTTAACCTTAATTCTTTTTCTTTTAATCTCATCTCTAAACTCTCTCTATCTCTAATTTTCTCTTTCTCTCTTCACCCTCAACGAAATCTCTCTCAGACCCAAACTTTCTCAAAATCTCATCTCCACCGACTGCCAAACTCCAATCTGACCCAAACTCTCTCAAATCTCAGTGATGAGGTCACTGCCGTCGAACTCGTTCAAGACTCAGTAAGGGCGCCGCTGCTGTCAAAGAAAGAAAACCCATCGCGAAGGTCCACCAATTCGGTAACTCACCATAGTCGCCGATTCAATATGGCTCCGCTGTACGAAACCCCAGTCACCAATTCGGTATTGGAGCCCAAATCAATGGTTGTGAAGCCGAGATGACCCCAAACTCTCTAATCTCATAATCTCATCTCCGCTCAAACTCAGACCCAAATGGCTCTTTCATCTCTCTATCTCTCAGCTCAGTGGTGTAGATCATGGTGGAGATATGTATTTCGACGATGGGTTTGTGGGTTGTGAGTTTTGTTGATCTGGGTTTGTGGGTTTGTGGTGTATGTTGATTTTTGGGTTTGTAGTAATGTTGTATTCCGATGTTGATTTCTGGGTTTGTGGTGTGCATGGAGGTCGAAAATCTGGGTTTGAGTTTTGTGTTTTTTGTGTTTGGTTTCAAAGCATAAGAAAATCTTGTTGAATGCTTGTGTTTTGTAAATTTTTATGGGCTTGTCTTTTTATTTTGTAAATCTGAGTGATTTAATGGGTTTGGTTGCTAAGAAAATGCAAGAAAAGAAAAGAAAATTTTTAATTTTTAATTTTCTAGGCAAGCTTAGTTGGGAAAGAAAAATGAAGAACACGTCTGAGTTCTTCATGTTCTTCCAAAAAAAAAAAATTTATCACGTCTGGTGAAAATTTATCACCTAGCCAATAGATTTTGTTAAATGGACCTATTCCAGATGAGAGATTCTATTTCTTTGCTGCATTGGCTACTTTTGATATATAGAGAGCTCGTAATATAGCTTGGTTTTCAACTAAAGAGGTATCTCTTCTAGAATGTCTCACCTAGAGTATTTTCAACAGTCTCTTCAAATTTTTGTACAATTTGGAGAGTAAGCAATTACTTTTGCATGTTTACAGATACAATTTCCAACAATCTCTTATCCTTTCTTTATCCTATTTAAGTATTATTTATTCATTTTTTTCTTTAATCTTTCTTTATTCATTTTTAATCTTCCTTCATTCATTTCGTATTACTATATTTTTCAAATTCCCACCAACTATATGCCTAGTTTAATCTTCCTTTATTACATTTTAGAGAGACAGTTAGAGCATCTTTATCAGCTGTCCCATATGTGCCAAATGTTAAATATTTGGCACATTTGGCACACCAAGCACCATTTCACCCCATTTATCAGATGTGCCATATCCCATATTTTTTGCAACATTGAAACAGTACCGTGACAAATTTGCCACGGTACGAAACGCGTGTGGCAAAAAAAAATTTCTTTTTTTATTCCTCTCTCTCTCTTCTCTCTCCGTCATTCTCACCTCAATCCTCTCCTCTCTCTCTCACCCCAATCCTCATCACTGCTCTTCCATGCCCACGCCAACGCCAACGCCGATGCCGACGATCACTTCCACGCCGACGCTGACGCCGATTTCTCTCTAGCAATGGTTTTTCTTTTTTTTTTTTCTTTTTTTTTTGGCTGTGTTTTGATGGGTTCAGTTCCGACGGAGGTGGGTGGGTTCGGATGGGCTAGGCAATGACGATGACGACAATGAAGATGGTGGGTTTGGAATCTGGGTTGACTTGGATTATGAAGGTTTTGGGTTTGGAAGTGGGTGTGGGTGAGGGTGTGGAGGCAGTGGGTTTGTTGGGGTTTGTGGTTGAGGTGGTGGTGGGGCTTCCGATTTGGTTTTGGTGGGCTATGGGTTGTGGGTCAAGGTTTTGGGTCGGCGGCATTGTGGGTCGAGGTTGTTGATTTCCGATTGTGGGTCAAGGTTTTGGTGGGCTATAAGTTTGTTTGTTGATTTCCGATGGGAGTTCTGATGGGTTGATCAGGGAGTTCCGATAGGTTTCTGGTTTGTTGTTGTTGTTGTTCTGATTTGTTCCGATGGATTGTGGCTGCTACGACGGCGGTGGCGGCGGTAGCAGTGTTGTGGTTGTTATTTATTGGGTTAGATATATTATTTTATTGGGTTGTTTATATTATTTTAATGTGTAGGAAATATTATTTTAATGTATAGAATTGTAGTATAAAACATCTGATAAATGGAATGTTGTAAAATAATGTGGTAAAATAATAAAGTAGGGTTTTAGTGTGACAAAATGACATAATTTTTGCCACATCTGATGCGGATGCTCTAAGCTCATTTTTGTGGGTTTGCTTTCTAAGATAGAGAGGGAAATGGCTTTAAAGAGTTTGTTGGAGATGCTCAAGCTGATGAATTTCTAGCTCTTTCCAAAAAAAACCAACAATTTAGCTTGAAACTGTTACGTGCTTTCTCCTTTTTGTTTTCCGTGTCTTTTTCTCATTTTAAAATTGTATTTTTGTTATTAGTTTTGGTAAATAGATAAAGATGAGATAAATTGTTAGATTAGTCTTTAAATAATTTTTATATAAAGATCAGGTTTATTTTAAATTTAACTATAATTGTATATATTGCCTTCTCACATGTTCATTTGAATGTAATAGCATTCTTACCTTTGCACTCAACAACTATTGTGAAAATAAAAATGTTAACATAAAAAATATTATAAATCCTAGTGACCATAACCAAAAGGCATTATTTAAAATAGAAGCCAACCAACGTAAAACTCCTCAAATTTCCAAAATTCAACATTCCCAAACAATGCTTATTTGAATAGAATTATTTGAAGTCTTTTTTTTTTGAGAAAGAATTATTTGAAGTTTAAATTCATTTACATATTAAATTTTTTATTTCAAATGTTTCTTATGTGTCAGTTGTACCTAAGGCATTAATCTTACAGTCCTAATTATTGATCTTAACTTCTCTAAAGTGGTAGAAGATGTAGAAGATTGATGGCAATTTGTTTTATGAGGAAATTTATGGTAATGACGTTAGATTTAGCTATTCTTATGCTCATTGAAGTGCAAGTTAATGATTCAAGGCCTATTTGGTAACGTTGTTTAAACAACAATTTTCGTTATTTAAACAATACAATACGCATTTCTACAATACTTTTTTACTCACATGTATTTTTACAATACTTAAATAACGTTATCAGAACAACATTACCAAATATAACCCAACTACTGCATCTTTACTTCCAATCATGCTTTCTAAGCCTTTCAAACTTGATGCCGTGAGTGAAAAGCTTTTCTACTTGCCTTGGAAAAAGGGTTGAAACACATAAGCTGAGGCACGACGGAAAGAAGTCAAATATTCAAATGACCAAATGTATCTTTGTTGAATTTTTTCAACCACACATATTTTTACAATATTTAAATAACGTTATTAGAACAACATTACCAAACATACTCCAACCACTGCCATCTTTACTTCCAATCATGCTTTCTAAGCCTTTCAATCTCATGCCAGTGAGTGAAAAGCTTTTCTACTTGCCTTGAAAAAGGGGTTGAAGCACGCTGAGGCATGAAGGAAAGAAGTCAAAGATTCAAATGACCAAATATATCTTTGGAGAATGTGTTCATAAAGCTTTTAAATTTTGCAAGAAGGTTGGGCCTCAACAAGGGCTAATACGTTTAAAAGCCATAGAGGCTGAATCACTATGTCTCAAAAAATTTGAGAATCATCGTAAAATAACTATTCTTCTTGGCCAGAGTTTAGTTGAATGGTACAACGAGCATATCAAAAAGAATTAAGAAGTAATTAATTTATATACAAAATCCTCTCTCTCTCAATACATATTGTTGAAAAAGAATGAAGAACTCACCAACCTCCTAGATACGGCACCGATTCACCATTCATTTAATAATTACTTCATGGAAACGGCACCGTATTAGTTTAGTTCATTAGCACCTGTTTTAGTGTCTAATTGATTTCCTTTTTTTCCTCTTGGTGATTGTATATTTTGGTTTACAGAGTTTGTATTTATTATCTCAGTTCATTGTAATCAATCAATAAAAGCTCATTCTCAAAAAAAAAAAAAAAAAAAAAAAATCAATAAAAGCTGGGTTTTATTTAGAGAGTGTTGTAAAGCATTCTATTTTTATTTTACACACAAATTTCATGAAAAATGCACTTGTACCTTTCCGTGGATTGAGTATGAGTTTAGTTAGATTAATAATCATGATGTTTTGACTTTTGAGAAAGTATCATAGATGGTGAATATGATTAATTTGCCGAACCCTTTTTTTTTTTTTTTTTTTTTGTTGAGACGTTGTCAAGTGAGTATGCATGCCTGCAGGGCTAAACTAAAGATTAGGATAGCACTGTTCAATTTGTAAAGGCCAGGTCAGATGATGCAATCCTGACGTTGCAGAAACTTTTTTCTGGGCAATTTTGAAGACAAAATAGTTGGAAGTTGGGACTGGTTGTTGAAAGAGACTCAAATTTGTATGTACGCACTGAACAGGAATAACCCAGGGTCGAATTGGGAGCTCAGAACCATATTCTAATAAGGAGAATGTTAACCAGCAACGCTTGGTTCTGGTTAAGTGCAGAAAAGACAAAAAAAAATTTGTCAGAAAAAGTCAAAAAAAAAATCTCAACTAGTATTACAAAACTGAAAAATTGACATAAATTGAAAAAAAAAAAAAAAAAGACAAAAATTGTCAGGAAAAAGTAAAAAAAAAAATTGTGCTTAACGGTACCGTGCGCTGCACCTTAACACAACCCTTCTAATAAAATGTTAAAAACTCGGTTTATATTTTTTGTCAATATGCTTGACCGTCTGTATAGATCATTTAACATGGGAGTTCATGTATAAAAAGCGAATGGGCTTTGCGTAACTGTTTTTATGGTAGCGTCTTTTTGTGTCACTTCCCTGCTCTGTTTGTTTGTGGTTGTGAAAGCCTTGAGAACTAACAGTTGTACTGGTTCCATCTTTTGAATCAGCTAAAAACAAAAGCAAAACCTTGACCCCAGTCCCAGTCTAGACCTTTGCTGCCCAGCTTGCAGGTCGAACCGGGACAAGAAAAGCCATGTGAATAAGAAGCTGCGAACCATAGTAGCTACAATCAAAATTAGCTGGTATTGGGTCCATTTTACAGAACCACCGATTCTGAAGTTGACAATGATGTGATGTAATCTAGCTGGTATGTGGGTCCACCATCCAAAACCATCTCAATTGATTTGGGCTGGTAGCACTGGGGTCAAAGCCTGGAAACCCAAGCTTGTCCTGGCGGAATTAGAACGCGACAATGAAACTGAAATTTGGAGATAAACATAACTGATTTTTATAATGTTAACACTAAAAGAATACATATTTGATGTAAAGGCTACAGAGAAATATCAAAATTATATTCAAAGATGTAAATGAAGGAACATAAGATNCAGTAATCACTCCTCCACATGCAAAGATAATAAGCTGTAGCCGAAATGAAATCAACAAAATAACCCAAAGCTTGAAAGCTTAGAGGCTGTTTGGCCAGCTTTTTTTTGGTCACTCAATTTTCGTCACTCAATTTCATCACTCATCACTCATCACTCAATACTCATCACTCATCACCCATTACCCATCACTCAATACCCGTTTGGCACATCACTGAAATGCAATCACTCAACATTTTTCACACTATTTTGTGGGCCCCAGCTCTGTCACCCACTGCAGCTTTTTTTTTTTTTTTTTCACTGGGAAATTCACCGTTCCCAGTGAAAAAAAAAAAAAAAAAAAAAAAAAAAGGAAGAAACCCAGGGCGTTGAACCCAGGTGGAAAAAAAAAAAAAAAAAAGAAAGAAGCAAGAGTAGGGACGGTGAACCCATGTGTGAAAAAAAAAAAAAAAAAAAAAAAAGAAGAAACCCAGGGCGTTGAACCCAGGTGGAAAAAAAAAAAAAAAAAAAGAAAGAAAGAAGCAAGAGTAGGGACGGTGAACCCATGTGTGAAAAAAAAAAAAAAAAGAAAAAAAAAAAAAAAAAAAAAAAAAAAAGGAAGAAACCCAGGGCGTTGAACCCAGGTGGAAAAAAAAAAAAAAAAAAAGAAAGAAGGAAGAACCCAGTGAAACCCAGACACGTGAAAGACAAAAAGAAAAAAAAAAAAAAAAGATAAAGAGGGAGCAAAAATCTGACTGTGGGCCCAGCTATGTGATGTTATTTACAAGTTTGCCATTGAAAACTGAAAACTGAAAACAGCCAAAAGTTGTTTTCAGTTTCCATAACTCATAGCCTGTGTTTGGATTCCGCGGTAAGTTGCGGCACGTTTTCCATTTCACGTTTCTTCTTCTTTTTTTTTTTTTTTTTTTTTTTGGCCGGTTTTTTTTGACTTTGGGGGACAAAATTCACTGTGCGTGCACTGTTCACGCACTGTTCACGCAATATTTAATATTAAAAGTGGGTCCCACAATACTATTCACACATTTAAAAATTATTTTGCTACAGTGTTTTCATCAACAATCAGTTTTTAGTAACTTTCAGCAACAATAAGTGCTATCCAAACGGACCCATAACTCAAAAAGTAGAGAATTGAGTATTGGAAACAGAGTTATGGAAATAGAGTATTGGTGCAGGCAAACGAGTATTTTGCTATGGGTCCCACCATTTTTGAGAATTGAGTTATGAAAACTGAGAATTGAGTCATGAAAATACCCATCCAAACAGCCTCTTAAGTTCCAAGCTGCTATAGGTTAAATCTAATCTCCATCACTCAAACTCCTAACTTAATTCTTATAACTCTAACTCAAATAAACTCATAACTCTGCTTGGTGGGTCATTTGGGTGGAATATCCCAGTGGATTTTTCAATTCAAACACTCATCTTATGTCACTCATTGGTCCCACAAAAATCAATTGCAGAGCAGGTGTACGAGCAAAAGTTGAAGAGAGGAAATGAGAGTGAATCAGGTGAATCAATTAAAGCTGAAATTGGAATAGTGCATGTGACCGTCGGTGACAATGAGAGGGTTTAGATACCACTTCTTCTCACTCATTGTAGAGTTGCGTTTTGTGTTTTTTTTTTTTTTTTTTTTTTTTTTTTTTTCAGCCGGACTTGTTGACTATTGGAGACAAAAATCACTGTGCATAAACAGTATGTGCACTGTTTACGTACTGTTCATGTACTGTTTACCATTAAAAAATATTAAAAGTGGGTCCCACAATACTATTCACACATTTAAAAATTATTTTGCTACAGTATTTTCAGCAACAATCAGTTTTTATCAACTTTCAGCAACAATAAGTGCTATCCAAACGGACCCAATAAGTTCTCTGCACTTGCTCTGCATGGGATGAGACTTGACCTTCGATTGGGACTCACTTGGCTTTAGTTAATTACAAGTTTGCCACCATCACCCATATTTCATGATCCGGAAACAACGAGATTGTGTTTCCATTTTCCATTTCTCTAGCTCACTCACTTTTTTGAGTTATGAGTAATGGGAAGTGAGAAACTAAAATAAAGCCAAACAAGCACAAATAAAGTGGATTTTACTAAAAATGAGTGATGGATGATGAGAATTAGGCAATCTAAACATGGCCTAAGTTCCAAGCTGCTGGAGGTTAAATCTAAAGTTCCTACCTCAGCTGTTCCAGTGGCTCACATGAGAATCAAAGTATTACGTGGCCGTAGGATACGGTGGAAGCTCTTAGGAAAAATAACTTTAGCATATAACATTTGGAAAGCGGCAGTAATAATACAAAAATTTCAAGATAGTCAAAAGTATGACCATATCAATCAAAAAAAAAAAAAAATCAATTAGATATGGATAGGGCGATATAAATATTTGGAGATAACATTATATATTATAAGCCCATTTCATATTTAATTTTGTAACATCAAAATTATGAGCATAATCTTATAAAAAAAATTACGAGCATAATTTTTTTGATATATTTTATTGAAATTCATAGATAAGAAATGTTACATTGTTAATTTTCTTTTCCTGTTTTGATAATATTGCATTATTACATAATACATATGGAGGAGCAGTAGAATTAGAGTTAAACATCTAGCAACATGCAACTACACCCTTTCATATATATAACCATACCCTTTGCTATTATTAAGAAAATAGTGGAAAAGAAAATAAATAGGGGAAAAAAAGTACAACGGAAAATGATAAGTAGGGCGTGACTCTAATAATCTTAAAAGGTTTTTTTGGGACAAATTTTGGCACAACTTATTTTATTGTCAATTAATGATTAGAGTTTTTTCCTAGTGGCAAATCCAATAATTTATTTTTTGGGAGTTAATTAAAATATAATAATTTCTTTCTTTATACATACTATATATATATTATTATACATATATAGTAGTATTAAAAAACTATCAACAAAGTTTAAGATGTAAATCGAATATTTTATCTTTAACAGAATATTTAATGCATAATAGATGTATAAAAAAGGGGTTTATCAAACTTAATAAATATATGCAAAATTTATTAAAAAATATTAAATACATTTTACCTATATTTTCAATATAAACAACCAATTATCTAAAATAAAAATAAATAAATAAATAAATAACCTTGTACTTTGGGATTCTTTAAACATTTTTTTTAGAAATTGAAAATTTCGCGTAGAATCTAAAGATATTCTTACTTTCTAAATTGCTAGCATCTTTTTTTAAAGAATATATAATTTGGACATGCTTAAATTCTATTATAAATTAATCGTAAACCATCCTAATTCGTAGTAGTATTTGTTAGATTTAATAAATTAGATTTAACCAATCATGAATTTAGATTAATAAATTGAAATCATTCCATCATTTTGAATGAAATCAAATATAAATAAGAATTAAGAAATTTTATTTACCTTAAACAAATTGAAATCAATTAAAATTTTAATGATAAGGAGATTAAAAGTTTTTGGGACAAAATTAATGGAGCATTTAGGAAGAAAGTTATCTATTCTGACCATAGCTTGTTATGAAAGAGTAGTATTGTGGTGTGAAAGATGTGAAGTGCATAAAAAACAATAAAGAACTATATTGTCGTAGTCTCCTAAACGCAATGTAAAAGAAAAAATTGGATTTCTTTGACTTTTTAATTATCACGATAGAACCAAGTCACTTTGATGTTTTATTTATCCGCAAGAAAGTTAGGAATTGGGATAAGATAATATAAGTTGTAGTCCATATATTATAAAAAGATGCTTAAAAAAATATTTGGGGGCCAAAACTTCAAATTGCTTAAAAAGTGAAATTTATATATAATATAATTAAGTTGAGGATAAGTGTACCCTAAGTGATGTGTCCCTCGACTTTTTGTAATTTTTTTTTTTTTTTACCAGGTAAATGATGCCACTGGGCCGCAAGACCCAGTGGCTCGACCTTTTGTAATGTGAACTTTTGTTTTGTTTTATATATGTTGATGATTAATTCTTTAATTGTGTTTTATTATTAAAAAATGATTAATTGTGATATTGGATAATTGGATTACACGGATTACACGTTTATGGGATTATAGAAAAGGCTACCAAATCACTTTGACCCACAAAACTAAAGTGCTGCATTAATTGCATAGACAGCACAGCTCAATAATGATTTTTAATTTTAAAATAATGTCCTTAAGGCATCTATTAATATTTCTGTCAAATTGTATCACTTGCATACGAATCCATCACTTATCATGCATTTTAAGTTATGTGTAAGTGTGTAGTCCTAAACATATTGAGCTCAGAGTTCGGACGGATCGAAATTGTTTGGACTTTGGACCCAGTTTTAACGTTTATGGTGGTAATGTAGGACCAAAAGATGACCATTTGAAGATAAGACACGTGTAGATTTATGTAGGACACCACAAGACATTCTTGATATCAAAGGGTTACAGTAACTAATTCATACGTAGAATGAAATTTCTAGGGAGGTTCCAAAACAAAAGCATGGTGATTGGTTGAATTGAATTGAATTGAACCCCGTGATTACTTGAAGTTGGACTTGGACCCCATTTAACACTTTGGGGGTAATCACGGGAAAGACGATTTGCTAAAATTGACTTTCTAAAAATGCTTGCAACTCTGTCACTCGCTAGTGCATGTTGCAATGCAAGTTGCTAAATTGTAAATGGCTAACTTTTATAATAATAATAATAATATAATAATAATAATGCATTTTAGATTCCAGAAAAGTTAAAAGATAACATAAAGTTTTTGGTTAAGAAAAAAAACACCAATAGTGGAAAGCCTTCTAGGAAATGGCAGAGACCATTATAGATTATGGAATTTTATAAAGATTTTGTTGTTTTATTATGTTAATGTGACAGTTGGTCTTTCGTAAAGATTGGGGCAACCAGGGTGAATTATGAGAGACGTGATAAACCTAAGTTTCTGCTCTCTTGCTTGTCAATTGTATATTGGTAATGATATTTGGAATTGAACTTTATAAATGGGATTGCGCTTTAAGCATTCCCATTCACTTTGAATTACGTCACTAGACAAGACTAGCTTGCTTGTGGATTAAGAATAGTTGGCTAAAATCAGCAGAGGATACCCCTTTTTACACCTTTTTTTTTTTTTTGAGATTCTTGCAATAATGCATCACTGTTTTAGGTTTCATTTGGTACATGGAAGAAACTGAGTTTGGTGGGAAAGGTCACGATAACAGGTACTAAGTAGGTTACGAATAATTTAGATCTTCTGCGTTTGATTTGAGGGGAAACAAAAAATTACAAAGACATACCTTGTCTAGTTGAAAGAAATAGAGGAAGGTAAGGAAAATGAGTCACGGACCATTTCCTTTCCTCCCAAATTAGGGAAAAAAACAAAACAAAAAATAAGAGAGAAGAGAGTGAGGGATTGGATCTCAAATTTTTTTCCTTTCCTCCCTTGAGAACCAAACACTCCAAATCACATCACTTCCTTTCTTGTTTCCTTTGTTCTTCCTCCTTCCTTTACTTTCTCTTTCCTGTCCCTCCATTTTGCCAAGCATAACAATGCACTTCTCTTTTTAGCATTCATTTGAATTCCACACACAAATTCAAGATTTTTTTGTTCCCACCCCCCCCCCCCCCCTTTTTTTTGTGGATCAAATGCAAGACAACAAATATTTCTAAATATATATCAGAGATCCAGTTGAAACTTGAAACGGGCATCATATGTATACCAGTAAGGCAAAAAATATAAATTAGCTCCATTCTCGAGATGTACTTTATTTTTTTATTTTTTTTATTTTTTTGAGAAACTTCTCAAGATGAACCTAAGATGCCAAAATGGAACCTAAGATATTACTAGCCTTTTTAGAGGTCTAAGCTTTAGTTGACCATAAATCAGACATCAAAAGATTATTCCATATTTCCATTTCACAACAACCTATTTAACGTAATTTTTTTTTTTAACTTCTTTTTTGAAACCCTTACTTAAGGTACTTTCATATGGTAAGAGTTGGGTGTGATTACATCTTTCGTTTCCTAATTTAACTTAAAGCTTCTTAAAGGAATAAAATACTTAAAATTTCGAAATAGGAACACAGAAATTAGCATTTAGCTTTTAAAAAAAAACAAACAAACAAACAAACAAACAAATTTCTATATATGAAAACTCAGAAACTCTTTTTTTTTGTTTTTTTTTTGTTGGGGGGGGGGGGGGGGGGGGGTGGGGGTTTGAATCCTAAAAATAGTTGTTCCTCAAGATTTGGGGGGAAGGGGTAGCTAATTTCTTTAGGGTAGGGAGCATCCAGTAGAACATCAATCACTAAACACCAGGTCCCTGTAATATAAGTACGCAATCTGTAACAATTCTTAAAGCTCAAAGTACTGTGCTTATGATTCAAAGGTTTCCAACATCAGTCTTCTTTCTTATCTTGTTCATCAAGTGCAGCCAATCTTTCGACAAGGGGAGGATGTGAATAGTGATAAGCCGAGTACCAAGGATCAGTGTTCATAGCTGACAAATTTTCTTCCTGAAACATAATATATCTCTATTCAGTGATCAGTAAAGCTTTTTTTTTTTTTAAGGGGAAAAATAATGCAAATGGTTTTTCCCAACAGGGTAAAATAGTGTAACACAAGACTAATTCAATTCATAGACAATTCTTGGCATGGACACAGACAGTCAACTGAATATTTAATACCCCCACTGTTTGGAGTCCAAATATAAAATAATACCGCGGAGGTTTATATACATCTGATGGCAGAGATTCTATACATTGTCTAATAGGAAGTGCAATTCTTATTTTACAAATGCAATTCTTATTGTCTAAATTTTCTGGGTGGTGGTCACTAAGCAGAAATTCAGAAACCCAGACGAAAAAATAGATGACATGACAAGAACTAAAATTGAAGAAATCAACAACAATCTTGTCTAAATTTTAGGAGTCAATGATGGTTTTGTCTTGACACGAATGATAAAAAAAACGTAAGAGGAAAGAAAATATAAGGAGAATGGAATGAAGGAAACTAGAGAATAATATTTTCTATTTTAAGTGTTTTTAGTAGAAGGAAAAGAGAGGTGAAGAGAATAAAAAACCATATCTTGTATTTAATTCCCCTATCATATCCTTGTATTGAATTATTTTCAAGAAATTTAAATAAGACTGTCAAACCACCTATACACACATTTTATCTACTTTTTTCCTCTTATTTTGAAAAAATTAAAAATGGTGGGACCAAATAAAAAATAACCATCACCCTTTTTTTTTCTTTTCCTTCCACTAGTCTACTCTACCTAATAAGAGAAAATATCAATATATCATTCTGATTCTCTCCATCCTGCTACCGTCATATCACTTTCCTCTCTACCAAACACACTTGCCCAAATGCGGGCACCTCCTCTAGTAAAAGTAAGGTGGAGGGTGAGGTGGTAGGTTCAAAAATCACCAGGTGTCTATAACTTACCAATTAAAAAATTAATAGTACAAAAAAAAAAAATCATTTAGAATTAAAGTTGCAAATTAACTGTCAAAAATGTAATCTCATGATCATAGGGGTAGAACCCCGCTGTTTCAGAGCAACAGGAAAAATATAGGACAGATAAAAGGGAGGGAAGACATGGCACCTGCAGTTTCACAAGACCAGCTCGAAGTGAAGAGGAATAACCAAGCTTCTTAGCAAAGCCATCAGCCTAGACAACAAAATACAATAAATAGGATTAATTTCCAAATGAGAGAAGGAAGAGGCAAAAAATTACCAAGTAGCCTGCACAGTAAAGATGGATCACCTGAAACTCAAAAGATCGGCTCACAAGATTTAGGGCAAAGCTTACTAGGTGCTGGAGAGGTATTACCGTGTGCTGCAATCGACAAAGCCAGTTGAATATAGATTAATACTGCTTATTTTTCTCCTAACAAAACCTATATATATATATTTGACATTACAATTTCATTATGAGCTTCAAGCAAGGGCAGAAGGTGGTGTATATTTAGAAACTAGAAAATTTAAATAACATAAGCTCATTGGGTCTGTTATCACTCCAAGCCAGCTAATTGGAATAACTAAATATGAATATTTATATGCTAAACCCCTTTTGTTTTCACCATGTAAATCACAAGAACAAGCATGGTTTGTACTCGAGTCTATTTGAAAACATCCTGCAATTATTTTATTTATTTAAAAAGAAAAATGCAACTCTAAAGGTAAAAGAGTCCACTGCCAAAAGACATGCCAGAGTGTAAGAAAAGGATATCAATAAGAAAGTTCATTGGAATGTTAAAAAAAAAAAGAGTCATAAATTTACTTGCTATCCTTTAAACGTCATGATGATGCATTGATCAAGGATAGAGGTGCAGCAATAACAAACATGTATTGCAAACATTTCATATATAAAGATCAAAGTAGTAGATCTGAAAGTGCCATAACTTAACATGCTATCAGCATAGAAGAGAAGTTGCAACTGCCAACAGCCCATACTCATTATTAAACTACACAAATGGCACATGCCAGTCTTCAAATCAACCTATTGTTTTCATAAATCAATACCTGGAATATGATGAGACCAATGAGCACAGGCTGTGTATCAAACCCAAAACTTCGAAACAAATCACTTGAGTTTCTTACAAGGGTATATCCTCCAAATTGCAGAAATGTAAGAATCTGGATTAAAGTAGAACAACAAAGAAAGCAGACAATGTGAGATAAAGGACTTCCTCAAGGTAACAAAGTTTAATGTAATTAGTTATTTAGAAAGTGAAAAGTATTATTTCAGAATACATGCATGTTTTTGTGTGAATGCTTGTGTGCATCTCAGTGTCTGTGGATGGGGCAATGGTATCTTCAATTTGCACCTGGTGTAACCTTTGGTTAATGTTACACTACCCAGAACCTCCTTATTGGCTAAGCATCATCAAATCCATCATTTACATGTTTTCCCATATCATGCTGGTCAAATATATTTTTTACAGGTAAATAGTGGGCGAGAGGGTAGTTGGGGTTTGAACCACAGACATGGGGCACCACAAAGGATGCCATTACCACTAGGCTATATATGTGTGTGCGCGCTATGTATGGGAACTAGCGCCTAAATTTGTAAATGGGTTAAAAGTGAATAAGAAGTGTGATAATGACTAAATTTTGGACCACCCATATAAGAATTTAAAGTTATTTATGCAGAGAGGTAGAAGATGAAGTGTTAGGGAGAAAACATGTGATCTAACAGTGGGACTCAATATATTAATCTAAAATAAAATTACACCATACCTAACCCAAAATGTATGCGGATATAGTATATGGCACAACCAACACCTAAACTTGGAAAGAAGTTAAAAGTAAACAAAAAAGAGTGACAATAACTCCAAATTCTTCAGTCCCACAACTAGATGATGCCTAACAATTGAAGCAATGCAAGGAGCCTATGTATCAACTAGGAAAAAAATAAAAATAAAAGGCACCAATTTCCCATGGAAACCTCATATTCTCAGTATTATTTTAAAATCATGGCTTCAAGGGCTCAATTTCAGATCTCAGAAATGGATTCCTAGAAATGGGCTCAAACAAAGGTCTAATATCATATCAAGGGAAGACTGTTAAGGAAAAAAAATACTTCAAAAGGAAATAGGCATAAGCAAAAAATAACAATTAAATATTGTGAGGAATAAAATAAACATATTATCAAGAAGAAATAAGTCTAAAAATTATTCAAGCCTCATAAACACTCATGAAAAAACAACGGATTATGTTTTGTAAAAACTGTTACAATGATCCCCAAAAAAGGGTGCAAAACAGAAAGCCAGAAACAACAAGACCAGGCAAACAAAAAGAACTATGGCCCCTGTGTGAAAATTGAATGATTGACAATCAAAGTTCCTTTTTCTTTTAAGTAATGCTAGCTTACAGACTCTTCAATACCTCAGCACTACCCTATGCCATAATGTGTATTGGATTACAGAGAGCTAGGAACTAGCAATAAAAACAGGTTTTGAAATTTTAGTTCACAAAACTAAAAATAAGAGCATACCTGCACAGCAATAAATGAGTACATCGTATGGTTAAGTTTCCAATGCCCCAACTCATGAGCAATAACAGCTACAATTTCCTCATCATTTTTGCACTGAAACCAAAAAAAAAAAAAAAAGGTGGATGTAACCTTTTCACATATAACCAGACAACATTAAATATAGTTACTAGAACAGGGAAGACACTGCAAGCATAAAGCACAGAGTGCAGACAATAGACATGCCATGCAGATATCATAATTGATTGACTAATTGACAGCTGGGGTGTAGTTTCCTATTTTCCCTTTCTATAATATTTGTTTCAAGGAGGAGGTTTTGCTGATGGTATAGCGCGTAAGATCAATATAAGTCAATGCTAAATCTGTTGAATAATGTGTACCAGAACAATTCAACACAAAAAAATGAAAATGACAATAAAGGATAGAACCTAAGACTCATCACCTAGACTTGCTTTGAATCAGCACCAAGTGAAGGAAAACCACTAGAAATCAACACTTGGGGTTGGCTGGAGTTGGCACCAAACCATGGAGACAATTTCAATGAAAATCCATATTCATCAAAATAATTACCCTATGATAGGAGTACCATATTTAATTATATAGGAGGTACTAAACCCTAATCTCAAAACTTATTAAAGAGTTATCACCCCCAATCTCAAAACTTATTAATAGCTTTTAACCTCAAAACTATGACTTTTTGAAAGAGACCAACCATATCAACTTATCGTCATCCTCTCGTAGATTTAGGAAAATATAAATATTTTTTTTTTGATAAGTAATAAGAATATATTAAAAAAGAAGAGGGGTGTCACCTACGTATACAGGAAGTATACATCAAGGAAAAAAATAGATCAAGTGCATAAAGTACAAAAGTCCATGAAACCACGGACTGAAGAAAAAGAACGAAAGCCAAACACTGTAACCCAATCCAGAAGAGTTTTAAGGAAGAAGAGTTTAAGATCTGCGACTGATCTCTCTAAATCCTCAAAATGTCGGTTATTCCTCTCCCTCCAAATGCACCACATCAAACAATGGGGCACAGCCATCCAAATAGCCGAATTCCAATGCCTCCCCAACTTTCCTTGCCAACAAGCCAACAGATCCACCACTGTTTTCGGCATAACCCAATGAATGCCAAACAGAGTAAACACCATAGACCATAAATCAAAAGCAATAGAGCAATGGATGAAAAGGTGGTCAATAGATTCCCCATTTCTCTTACACATACAACACCAATCCAAAATCAAAATCTGCCCTTTCCTAAGATTATCAATAGTCAAAATATTCCCTAAAGTTGCAGTCCACACAAAAAAAAGCAACTCTAGAGGGGACTTTTGACTTCCAAACAGTCTTCCAAGGGAAAGACTGATCGAAACTATTAGTCAACACCTAGTAATAGGAACGAACAGTAAAACCTTTACCCCTAGCAGGTTCCCAACACATCTTATCATCCCCAACTCCTTTCAAAGAAGCTCCATAAATCCTAGACATTAAACTGTAGAAGGATTCCAAATCCCAATCTTCATTGTATCTTCTAAAAGTTTGATCCCAAAAAAGAACACCATTTGGGAACTTCATCAACTCAGCCACAGAGGCCTCCTTATTTTGACTTAACGAAAAAAATCTTGGGTAGAGCACACACAAAGAAGCTCCCCACACCAAATATCCTGCTAAAATCTAACAGTAAAACCGGTCCCAACCTCAAATTGGATGTGACGAACAAAAGATAGCCAACCACAACTAATAGACTTCCATAAGCTTACACCATGAGGGCCAATAATGGGAAGAGAGCACCAACCTCCCCCTTCACAACCATATTTTGCCCCTATCACTCTCCTCCACAAGGCCTGACGCTCATTCCCAAATCTCCATAGCCACTTACCAAATAAGGCTTTATTAAAAGTTCTCAGACTTCTAATAGCTAAACCTCCAGCATGAAGAGGAGTGCAAACCATGGCCCATTTCACTAGGTGAGTGTTTTTAACATCCCCCATACCACTCCAGAGAAAATTTCGTTGAAGTTGCTCAATACGGTTTGCAACCTCCACTGGGATAGGAAACAGAGAGAGAAAATAAGTTGGAAGATTGGACAACATACTCTTAATAAGAGTAACTTTACCTCTTTTTGAGAGATACAGACGTTTCCAACCTGCGAACCTCCTCTCCACCTTCTCAATAATTGGATTCCAAACAGATCTATCTCTGACATTAGCACCCAAAGGAAGACCTAGATATTGCATTGGAAAGGAGCCTTGCTTGCACCCTAGCACATCCACCATATCTACTATATTAGGAACCACACCCACGGGGACCAATTCAGACTTGCCCATATTAATATTCAGCCCAGAAACTACTTCAAACCAAAACAGCACCAGCCGGAGAAACAGAATCTGACCAAGATCAGCATCACATAAGGCCAGGGTATCATCGGCTAAGAGAAGATGGGACACCTGCAAAGAGTTCCCTGTAGGACCCACCCTAAAACCAAACATGAGCCTATCCCTCACTGCCTTATCCAACATTTTACTAAAAGCATTCGTAACAATGACAAACAATAACGGGGACAATGGATCACCTTGCCTTATACCTCTAGAGCTATCAAAAAAACCACATGGTGATCCATTAATGAGAATGGAGAATTTAACAGTAGAGATGTAGAAGAAAACCCATCTTCTCCATTTTTCATGAAAGCCACAACGATCCAACATATAAATGAGAAAGTCCCAATTCACATGATCATAGCCCTTCTCTACATCCAGCTTACACAACACCCCAGGAACTCCTGACTTTAGCCTACTATCCAAGCATTCATTGGCAATAAGAATAGAATCTAAAATTTGTCTTCCTTTGACAAAAGCATTTTGAGATTCGTGAACAATATCACCAAGCACCATTTTCAACCTGTTAGCTAAAACTTTAGCAATAAATTTGTACACCCCTCCAATTAAACTAATAGGCCGAAAATCCCTTACCTCCACTGCATCAGCATTTTTAGGAATTAAAGAGATGAAAGTAGCATTCAAGCTTTTCTCAAACTGAGCATTATAAAAAAAATACTGAAAAACCTCCAACAGATCAATTTTGATAATGGCCCAACAAGCCTGAAAAAACACCATAGGGAATCCATCAAGTTTAGGAGCTTTATCACCATCAAAATCCATGACCACTCCAAAAATCTCAGCTTCCTCAAAAGGTCTTTCCAACCAGCCAGCCTTATCCTCAAAAATCTTCGAAAAATTCAGCACATCTGGATGAGGACAAATGTGCTTATCTTCCGAGTAAAGACTTTTAAAGAACCGAACAATACCCTCTTCAATAACTTCCTGATCTGATGTCAACACTCCACCAAAGATTAAACTGCCAATACTATTACTCCTTCTATTAGAATTAGCTATCTGGTGAAAGAATTTCGTATTGCTGTCCCCCTCCCTTAACCATAGCACCCTCAATTTTTGTCTCCAACTAATCTCCTCCAACAATGCCATCCTCTCAATCTCCAAGCGAATTCTCTCTTTATCGCGCTTCTCATCATCAGAAAGAGACACCCTCTCCTCTTTAGCATCCAGGGCATTCAGATCATTCCATAGATTAATTCTCTTAACGGTGACATTGCCAAACTCGGTTTCATTCCACTTTTTTAAGTCCCCCTTTAAAGCTTTCAATTTCATGGCAAACCTGTAACTTGGAGTTCCAAGAAAATGATATGAGTCCCACCAATTTTTCACCTCCACAAAGTCATGCACCTGCAACCACATGTTTTCAAAACGAAAAGGCCTACGACCCTTACGAATATCCCCGCCCTCCAAAGAAATGGGAAAGTGGTCTGATAGAACTCTACCCAACCTTTTTTGATCTCCTCCCAATTTGAAGAAAAGAGGAAGCGATCTATCCTAGAACCAGACAGAGAGTTTGACCAAGAGAAACTACCACCCTCCAAAGGGATATCCAATAACCCATTAAAAGAGATGAAATCAGAAAAATTATACATATCCTGAGTGAAGTTCTCTGCCCCCAAACGTTCAGAAGGAAAACGAATTGCATTGAAGTTCTCTGCCCCCAAAGATTCTATCTCAGTCTTTTACCGCTCTTAAATAATGGGTTTCAAGAAGATAATCATTAGAGTATTCATAAATTCTACCATTACTGCATCTCTATTTGTTGAAATCAAAACACGTATCTTGAGCAAAGTGTCACCAAAACAAAGATTGTGCTAGAATCAAGTTCTAGTTCCCTCTCCTACTTTGAATCTAATTAGAAAAATGTTATCCACCTCTAATATGTTCCCATAAGCTCACACCGTAAGTACTCAACATAAAAAAAAAACCACCCTCCCCTAAGTCTCAGACTTTTTATCTGTCACCCTCTCCTTCACAAAATGCCATAACTACTTCCCAAGCAGGCCTGGTTAAATAACAGCAACTTCCAAACCCCATACCTATGATATGTACTAGTAATCTGTCTGCCAATATATTACATGAAACTTAAATTCCAAATCAATACCACCCCATAAAAAGTCTTTCTAGAGCTTTTTTCAATCTATTGTCTTTAATAACAAGCATCCAAAACAATGATAAATAGTATGGAGGGAGACTCGACAACGTACTCTTAATTAATATAAGACTTCCACCTTATGATAAATAAAGTTTCATCCAGCTTGCCACTCTCTTTTGCACCCTCTCGATTACTACATTCCACATAGCCCTTGACTTAAAAGGAGAACCTAAGGGTAAACTCAGATACTTCAAGGGAAAATATGACACTCCTGCATCCAAGAATTCCAGCTAATTCCACCACCTCACCACTATGCACTAACTTAGATTCACCCAAATTGATCTTTAATGCTAAAACAGCTAAATAGTAGAATAGTAGAATACATCTCAAAACCCAAATACAATTTGAGTTCATTCCACAAAAAGAAGATGAGAAATCATGAAAGGCTCAACAGTATTACCCAAAACAAAGCCCTCGATAACATTTTGTTTAAAGTCTCCGTAAATAATAACAAAAAGAAGTGGAGAAAGAGGATCCCCCTATCACAACCCCCCCAGAAATTCCAAAGAAACCACTTGTATCATTTTTACCAAAGCCAAAAATCGAACTATTGAAAAACAAAACAAAATCCAGCTTTGTTTCTCCCCCTAATCCACACCATGAAGATATCATAATTGAATGGCAGCTGAGGCGTTAGTTTCCTAATTTTCCCTACTATAATATGTTTTAAAGAGAGAAGCTTTTGTTGATAGTTTAGTGTTAGATCAACAAAAGTCATTGCTGAATATGTTGGTGTGTGTGCGCGCGCGCGTGAAATCAAGTAGATAATCACATTTATGCATCTCACTTAATCCATTTGTGAAAGCACAATATAGCAAAATCACAATTTAAATTAGATATTTCATAATTAAAAAGAGCTGAAGAAAAATTATGTTGATAAATAACCACATTTTGCAAGAGAACAGACCACTGAATGCATCTAAGAGCCATGGTACTTATCAAAAAAAAATCTAAGAGCCATGGTACATTTGTGTGCGCAAGTGATGGTGCTTCCTTTCACCAGGACAGAAGTATAAGGTATGGTTACTAAAGGATCATAGGATTAGAAAATAGCAGCCAAACCAAATTCGAATAGTAAATTTATCATAAAAGCATGGCAGCCAGTGATCAAATAAAATCACTGGAAAATATGTTTAATGTCTAGAGAGTAGAAACAGAAGCAAGGTTCCATCCACTTGAAATGAAGAAACTTATGAAGAAATAATAACAAAGAAAGAAGAGAGAGAAGTGGATCATCTGATTGGTTCAAGAAGCAATGGATTCTTTTAGCAATTTGTATATATTAAAAGAGAAATTTGTAAATTGCCTAGTTCTAAAAGCAAAAGACTAGCAATTCAAGACAAAAAGGATAAATGAAGCACATAGGACATGGAGCAACCAAAATACCTGCTGAATCAATGTGTCATAAAGAACAATTCGCTTGTTTTTGAAGAATCCATACATATAGGCCTGCATCATGTTTGATAAGACAAATCAGCCAACAGCATGTATCACCATTCAGCAGGGGAAACAAAAGGCAAAAATCATACACAAGAGCATTAGAAGTGTATTCAAAAAGTAAACAAGATAATCTTATTCACCATCCTTATAAAAGTTGTCACAACTTGAGAAAATAAAAATGTAACTGCCCATGTACCATTACAACATCAATGTTTTTTTTTATATGTCCATTACAACATCAATATTACATGATTGCTGTAAATATCTCAGCCATATTCCCACTATACTATACTAAACCTATGTCCTGTGGGGTTTCAGGAGATCTACCATGCAATATCTTAGGGTAAAAGCCCCAGGACTTCAATTTTCCCAATCAAAGTAGTGTCTCCAGCCCTGCAGGTGTAGATTGCATAATGATTCTTATACATGAAGGGCATCACCCAGTGTTAGTCCAGCCTAACTAATATAGTATGGAAGTGATATCGTATGTATGATGTATCTATTGCATGCCATGGATGTCTCACATTATGTGGGGTCCACAGGTGTGTGGTCCCCACCAGCTGTGAGACATCAATTGCATGCAACAGATACATAAGAGAGTTTTTCAATCTTAGGAGGTGCAAATTAAGATACAGTCCAAACTTTCAACAGTTTTTAACAAAGTGGCAGCTCTAAATACTTAAACCATATATTTACCTATGGTGACAAAAGACGGTTTGGAATTACTTCTTTGCTTATTTAAGCAAAAGTACAGTTGTACATAGAAAAAAAAAATGAAGCTTTTAAAGGTTTGTGTGTAAGCAAATAAGCTAAATAGGATACATAAAAAAGCTAGTCCAAAAGCACAATAACATTTATGGCCCCCATATAACATTCCACATTATAAAAATATACATTGGAAAAACCTTGAACAACTAAGCTAACATGAATAATTTCCAAGAAAAAATATAGAGAAACTCCATCATATGCATATTCCTTTATGTCACCTGGTCTCCAGATCTTGACTGTGATCAACTCAACTCCAGAGATTCTCAATACACAGTTCCTTCAACCCTTACTACATTGGTCTTTTTTTTTTTTTTCACAACTTTCATTCCAGTCACTAAGGAATTTAACAAGTTAATTCAAGTATTGAAAAAATATATATATGAATGGTAATAAGAAGCACACATACAAAATAATGATCCCATTCTGCCAAATGTACATATAACCTTTTCGCAGTAGTTGATTAAAACACATGAAAAGTATGAAAACATTGCATTTTATAAATGGTGACCAGTGAAAAAGCAACTCTAGTACATATTACTGAAAAGAGTATTTATAAGAAAAATATCCATATATTATAAATTTACATTAATCAGTAAGTGATAAAACATAAAAGATATAGTGCAACAAAAGATATAGGTGAAGGCCCAAAAGATGTACAAGATTTGAATCTCACATTGCTATGACTTGACCTTGTGGATCCATCAACAACAAACAACTTCTTCAATGGAAACTTGAGGGAGGAAGCAAGCTTTTCAATTTTGTCCCTGAGCTCCCCTTCTGGGAGCTATTTGTTGTAGCATAGCCAAGGAAACAAAGATCATCAAACAAAACATAACATGGGAATGATTGGATTTGTTCGGATAATGACAAAAATCTGCATTACTCACAGGGGTGAATTTGTTGAATAATGGGGCTATCAGAATAGGGTAGACTGTCATCATCACGATGGACAGAACAAACATAAATCCCCAAAGATAGATCGCTAGGTAAGGACCTCCTTTCTGCATAAACCAGATAAAATCACCTTAGCGAGGCCAGAATTGCATGTACAGACCAGAGGTTATTGTAAGATCTCTAGATTCTAGAACAAGTAATAGTCAAATCAAGTTAATCAACTGCTACTAAAATTTTCAAATAACTAGTGGTTTTTGAATACTAGTTATTGGCACATGAACTTACTTGTACTATGAAAATGATAGCAGAAACAATAGGTGGGCCAAGTATAACAGCAAGGCAAATTCCTTTGAATAAGTCCCTAAAGAATAACCATATTGTTTGCTGTAAAATATATGATAATAATGTTAGGAAGCGGAAAAGAAGTGGCATAAAAGGCTAAATGAAACAAAGAAAAGTTTCATACCAGTACCAGCAAAATGAAAAATATTTCCAAAATACAGAATCACGAAACCAGGAAATAACAAGAGACAAAACGATAAGGAGATACGAAAAGAATACAAACTTTGTTGAAACCATGGCGGGCCTCGATCACAAAAGTTGAGTACAGAGAAAATGGCAAATCAGTAATCTGCATAACCATTCCAAAACAAACTATCAGTACCAAGTGACAGAAATATAGTAAAAGCACATAACTTCATGGTGGTGCAACTTATAGAAGCTCATGACTTTGTCATCCATCTGCCACCACAATTAATTAACCATATCGAAATGATAAAGAAGCATGACATGTAGATGGCGATTTCTGGAAATGTTCACAACCAGCAAAAACCTTACACGCCACTTTTCTGATCTGTCTCTCTAGTAAAAGACAAATGATAATAGACCTTCCAAATCAAGGTCCATGAAAAAAATGTTAAGATAATTTAGCAACATGATCACAAGAAAAGTAAATTAAAAATATAATATTTATCTGTTCAGCATCAGATTGTGCTTAATAGAGCTAAACATATCATGACATTTTCAAATGCACTACATACATACACTCAAGTGGAGTTTTTTAATCCACAATAATGTCACGTACTCATCTATGTTCTAGAGTAGGGAGAAGCTCACCTGTGACCAAATCGTAACACCAGCCAAAAATGCAAGGGTGTGTAGTATCTCATTCTCTGCATTGAGGCCAACTAGCACCACAAATTCCCCCGATTTCTGCAGTCACGATGAAAAGTTATACAATAATTACACCACAGCAAGGCCGACGCATAGAATAACACAAAAATATAAAAACTCACCTTCCAAAACCAAGGTAAAACTCCATAGAACAAAATTGCAGAGTCCATCAGTATGGTCACAAACTCATGAACAAAATGGAAGTAGCTGAAAGTAAAAATATTGCATTAGGGGAATAGCTATATCAGCATAGTCTCTTGTCTTTTTAAGTGAAGTAACATAAATATATTACCAAAATGAGACAATCAAGTACAAAAGGAGTGTACAAGAAAGTCACATAAATAATTACAATTTGAAATTGAGACAATCGGGAGAATCATAAGATGTAGAAGATGAAGCACTATGAACAGCCTGCTTCCAATCATCCAGCCTCTCGGAAAGGAATAATTAACTTAAAACTGTATGCTCTATAATCTAACCCCTCAAAAATCCAACTATTATGATCCTTCCACATGGTCCATACTCCATATAAGGGAGAGAGGAACGGTATCATTATTTAATGCTAAAAGCATGTCAAATGGAACTATGGAAGCCTGATGATAGAATACTACCATACAACAATCTAGAGAATTAATACAAACCTTTTATCAAGACTATAGGCTCGAGATTTCTCAAATTTCTCTTGGCTGATCAATCCTTCCAAAGTTTTTGGGAGGGTTGGCAGTTTGAGGGCAGCATGTTGTCGCTTATCCAAATAAGTTTCAAAGATATACATTAATATCATGAAACCTGAGAAAACATTAAGAGAAAAGGGACCAAAGTTAACAGAAAAAATTAACCACTTAATGCTGGGGAATGGGGTGAGGTCAATTCCAAAGAAACATGAAAAACAACCACCAAATTACAATGTAACTGGGAAAAAAAAGTAATAATATCGATAAAGAAATGATAGTAAAAACTATAATTAATCTCATAAAGTCGCAATTCATCCCATATCTCAAGGCAGTGACCTCTAACAAGCTTGCAGCCTGATAAACCTTACACCATGAAATGGCCTTTAACCAACTCTCTTTATCCAAGTTCATAACTCCAAAGTCCAATCAATGTGCTACCCTTCAATCTTCAAAAAGCCCAAGGTTACCACCGCGCACTCTTAGCATGATGGTCACTTCATAAGTACAAAGTTTTTGTGGGGTGGAAGGGCAAAAGCCGGAGTTCAAGTATACACTTAGATGAGGCTAGAGTATAATTTCTATATTGTATCTAAAAAAATGCCCAAGGTTTTTAATTATCTATCTAATTGTCATTAATAGTCAAAGAAGCCACAAAAACATTAACATATTGGAACTTCTTCTAAACTTGCTTTTCTTAAACCATTCATTATCATTAATTGCCACAAAATCTTGGAGACTAAAAAGGAAAATTAACTTCGAATCCTAGTTATTCAATTTTTCAGCCAACAAATCATATAAAACTCACTCTCAATGCACCCAGTAGTTGTATTGGACCGTGCCCATTGGGTAAAACACACAAAAACTTATCCATTTACCAAATCTAAAATAATAACCACACCATTTTTAGCATAAAAAATTAATAATAATAATAACCACTGACCACTCCATTACATTCAAATTTACCATCTTCACATACATTTTCTCAGCACCCCAAGGCTCAAGCTGAGATTGCCCAATACAAGTAAGCCCAGTATTTGAAACAATAAGGGTTTGCAAAATAAATGTCAACAACAACAACAAAAACCCTCTGAAATTATATCTGAAAAATGAAACATATTTGTGTTCATATAATTTTCACAGAGAACATTTAAAAGAAACCAAATACTAATAAACTACAGCAAATGAAAGACTTGAAAATCAACTAATAAGTTAAAAACCTAAAATCAAATCCCTAATTGAACGAATTATTGTAAAACGTATAGAGAGAACGGAAAAAAGGATCATGAAAATGGAGAAGGAGAGATAGAGTACCAACGACAGCTTCCATATACGGAAACGCCATGACTGACTTCTAAGCTTCAGGGTTTAGAGTCTGAGAGAGGGTGAGGGCGAGGAAGGCTTCGCTTTTACGGTACCGTGTTTGGTGCGTGCATCTCTCTCTACATATAGGGGATTGGGAACCGACTCATTTGTGGGCATTTTAGACTTTGTTCGGGATGGAAAATGATGGAATAGAAAATGAGAAATGATGAAAAAGTAAGAGTACGGAAGAGATTTTTTTTTTTAAATAATAATTAAATGAGATTATAAAAAAAAAAAAAGCGAAAATGCACTTTTGGTCCCTACATTTTGGACCTATTCTCAATTTAGTCCCTAAATTGATTTAGCTCCTAGGTCAATCCCTGATTTCAGAAAATCGTTTTTATTTTGGTCCCTGCCGTCACCCCAGTAACAGAAAATGTATACGTGGCAAACGGAATGCACTGTTTGCTGACTAGATGCTGATGTGGCTAATAAAATAATAATAAAAAAACCACCTCAGCATGCCATGTCATCGTCTAATTTAAAAAAAATTAATTTATCAATTTAAAAATCATTTCTTAAAAAATTAGAAATCATTTTATCTTTTTAATTTTTTTAATTTTGTTTTTATTTTTCTTTAACTTCATCAACTTAAAAAAAAATCCCTACACTGAAAGACTCTAATCTCAAATTCTCTCACTCTCTTCACGCTCAATGGATGAATCTCTCACTGTCCACTGTCCATGGCCGGAGCTCACTCGCCCTTCATCTTGAGGTAGAAGACCTTGGAGTCGCCGGTGGCGGCGGAAGGGATGAGTCTGGTGTCAAGGAGCTTGAGGATTCCGTCATGGACACGTGGTCCTCGTTGCCACGGCTCTCCTCCTTCTGCCCCATCGAGGAGATGATGCGCCACGATGCTCGCCTTGCGCCGATCTTGTTCTTGTACGCCACGGAGAGAAGGTTTCGCTCCTCGACGGTGAGCTCCTCGATCTCCACTGCCGCCGAGACCTTCTCCATGAACTCCGCCATCTCCTCGTACCACTGGGCTTGCTCGAAAAGCTTCGCCATCTACACGTTCTCTTCGCTAGCCGAGGGTGTCACTGCCATTGTTTTTGATTGGTGGTCTGATCTGTTCATGTGGGTTTCGGATTGCAGGATCGGTGGCTTGAAGTGGCTTGATCGGTGGGTTTCTGATCTGTTCACTTGTTGCTGGGTTTGTCTTTTTTCATGTGGATTTGATGATTTTTCTGGGTTTATGGGTTTGATTTGTTGGAGGTTTCGGTGGAGGATAGGGATTTTGTATGTATTTTAAGCATTGGTTTATTAAATGTGAGTTATTTTAGTGTTTGTTTTGAAAGAAAATCTTGATTTTCTGGGGAAAATGTTGATGATTGTTCAAAGAAAATTTATGAGGTTGGTTGGGTTTGTTGTTATTGTGAGCCGAATTGGCTGGGTTTGTGTGTGATTGTTTCATAATAAAATTTCTGGTTTTAGGTGGAAAGAAAATGTTGTGATAAAAATCTTAGGCATCGGCTTTTTAGATGTGAATTTTTTCAGTGTTTGGTGAAATTTTCTGGGAAAGATGTTAAATGCCCAGGAATTTTGTGTTCTTGAGTTCTTGTGATCTGGGTTCATGTTCTTGAGTTCTTGTGTATTCCCGTTCAAATCTGAAACTATGTATTTTTATGTTTTTAATTTTTTTTTAAATTGATAAATTAATTTTTTTAAATTAGACGATGACGTGGCATGCTGACGTGGTTTTTTATTATTATTTTATTAGCCACATCAGCATCTAGTCAGCAAACAGTGCATTCCGTTTGCCACGTATACATTTTCTGTTACTGGGGTGACGGCAGGGACCAAAATAAAAACGATTTTCTGAAATCAGGGATTGACCTAGGAGCTAAATCAATTTAGGGACCAAATTGAGAATAGGTCCAAAATGTAGGGACCAAAAGTGCATTTTCGCCAAAAAAAAAATGTAGTTCCAATAAATTTACTGTCATATACTCATTACATTAAAAAAAATAGTAATAGTTTATAAGAAAAAAAAAATTTTTAAAAATCTTTAAAAAATAAAAACAAAAGCCATTTATAAACACAATTTTTAGTAGATGGGGATGATGAGTAATTTCTCTTTAAGCCCCTCAATTTTCTTCCCAAATTAGGGAGATTTTAAAACCACCCTAAATTGTGAGCTTGGAGAGAAAACTCTCATAACTCCTTTTGTTTTAAAGTAAAATAACGAAAATATTTTACATGTAAAATATTTTCAATAATAATATTTTTAGGTATTTGGTATGGTAAGTAAATTTTTTCAAGCAAACCACTAAAACCGATAGCTCAACACCAAAGACATTAGTGCGGGAGGTTCAACAATTGGATCACCACCAGTCAACAAAATGATGTCTTCAGTTACCGAACCTTCAGCACTAGTTACAATGCGGCATCTTTAGCCACCAAACCACTGACATTGGTCGTCGGTGTAGCATCTTCGACCATTGAATTGCCAACATTGGTCGCTAGAGTGGAGTCACGACCACCAGCACAAGTCGCGAAGTGAAGTCACTGAACACCAAATCGCCATCACCAGTCATGGAGTGGAGTCAACAACACTGGACTACTGTCACTACTCACAAAGCGATGTCTGTAGCCACCAAACTGGTGACCTAGCGACAAAATAGGAGAGGAAAAGCCACTATGTTTTTTTGGAAAATGTTTAAACAAATTTTCAAATGTAAAACATTTTATAACTTTTTATAAAGGATTTTACAGTCAAGGGAAAATATTTTACAAATTTGACTATATTTTCATGCAAACAAACACCTGAAATGGGAAAAAAATTTCAAAATATATTTTACTTCAAAACAAAAGAAACTCCACTATTTTCTCTCATATTTTCCCCCTTAACCAAACACTATCCCATAACATTTTCTCCCCACTTTTCTCTCCCCAATAATCACCTCAATCAAACAAACCCTTAAAATTGATGATGTGCAATACAACCCCTAAAATTCAAATTAATAACTAAGGATGGTAAAAAATGCTCATCCTGCTTCACCCATTCTACTTTACATTGGGGATTTTTTCACCCCATGGAGATATATATATATATATATATATGTGTGTGATATACATGTCATTTATCATTTATTTTGGTCATTTTTTAGATTACAAGGGCATTTTTGTCATTTTTAGGTTTTAAGGGTATTTCAGTAATTTTTAGATTTTGGGCCTATTTCAGTAATTTTCTAGGTTTTAGAGGTATTTTGGTAATTTTTAGGTTTCAAGAGTATTTTGGTAATTTTCAAGGATTCGGGAGTATTTTGATAATTTTTTTAGGTTTCGGGGTATTTTGGTCATTTTTTTTGGTTTTGGAGTTATTTCGATTATTTTTTAGATTTTGGGGCTATTTTGGTAATTTTTTAGGTTTCAGAGGTATTTGGTAATTTTTAGGTTTTGGGGGTGTTTCAACAATTTGTTTAGGTTTCGGGGTATTTTGGTCATTTTCAAGTTTTGAGGGTATTTTAGTTATTTTTTAGGTTTTGGGGTTTTTTGGTCATTTTTTTAGGTTTTAGAGGTATTTTGGTAAGGCTAATGTTGTGACTGATGCTCTTAGTAAAAAACCTTCAAGTTTTTCAACTGCTTTGCTAACCACTCAAAAGGAAATTATTCTTGATCTTGAAAGGATGGAAATTGAGGTTGTTATGAACCATTCTAAAGCATACATGGCTAGTTTGAGTGTTCAACCAACTTTGGATAAAGAATTAAATCGTCACAGGCCAATGACTTAATTTAAAGAAAATCATGGACGATGTGCATAGTGGAAAGAAATCTGAATTTTCTATCTCTAAAGATAGTGTTTTGAGATTTGGGAGTAGATTTTGTGTGCCAAATGATCCATTGATTAAAAAGGAGATTCTAGAGGAAGCGCACTATTCCCCATATACAATATATTTAGGTAGTACAAAGATGTACCATGATCTTTGTGAAAACAAATATGAATTTTTTGATGAAAATTAGAGATGAGTGCAGCGGAAAATAAGTTTTAAACGGATCTACTTCATTCGATATTGATAACACTTACTAAGTAAATTTCAGAATTTGAGAACAAGATATCGTACCTTAAAGCGGTGAATTTCAAAACCGAAGATTGAAGCACTTGGGACTACTTTTAATCTTCACTCCAATTCCACTAACGCCCAAAATGTGTGGTCTCTCAATTGGTAACAAAGGGATGACTAGTGAGTGACAAAAAACTCACATGCACACCATTTCAATGTTATTTTTCACACTCTGAAAAATATGAACGTTTTTCCCTTTGTATCTAACCAATTTATCTAATTGGGCTGGCCTTTTGAGCCTTACCAATTGGGCTTAAGTGTGTGGCTTGGAGTGGGACCAAAAGGGAATAATAAGATACTAGCTCCAATGGGCCTTGGGCTTTTCTGTCAACTCTTGACAAGTCCAAAGTTACCATTAACTATATTTAATATCATTATATAAATATAGTTGCACTCTAAGTCTTATCTATAATTATATCTCATGACTTTATTATACATGTAACCCCTTCATAAAATATTCGTAGTAATACAAAGTCATTAATGTAGACTGCCACTTTGTATATTACTACATCTTAATCCTTGAGTACCCGGTTTAATCCTTTAATGTTATTCATTATATATTTATGAAATCCAATTCCATAAATATATACTTTAGTCTTACTAAAGTGGTTAGGCCTAACTCTCTGAATAACAAACTCATTAAACTTATCTCAAGGGAATACTTTATATCTCCGTTAAGAGACTATGAATTCCATCTTGAGAATATATGTTCCATCAACACTAAATGTGACTGCCTAATATACTGAGATTTTGATCGTTACTTTAAATCTCACTCCTGATATATCAAAGCAACCTACACCTTATGATCAGGTCTATTATTCTCTTAGGATTAAGAGTTCATGCAAATGTAAGTCGTGAGATTTATTATTCATTTGACAGTCTTTAGGAGAATAATAAATCTCACAGCGGTCCAGTTCAATATGTCTTAACTCTTAAAACATATTAACACATCAACCAGAAGTCACCACTTCCATGATCAAGACAAATCATCATGATCGATATGTTATAGTCTTCGCAGATGAAAAGCCCAATTTCATCACCGACTACGAACTATAATTCTGAGTTTACAAAGAACTTGTGATTTATATCTTCTGTGACTTTTCACATAAATCACATACTATGCATCTCATGAACTATGTGATAATGTCCGAATATTCATGTTACCATTATTTCAGATAATAATAAAACAAATTTATTAAACATAATATTAAGTCATACATAATGTCAAACTTAATATCATACATAGCATCATACAATAGGATTTAAGGGCACTAATTCTAACATTTTTATCTCCAAAAACCACTTTTTTCTAAATACTACAAAACAAATTTGGCATTTTGACAAACCAAAATCAAATTTCTTTTCATTACCAAAACAGATTTGATTCTTTTCAAAAGAAAAGACTTCATTCATAAATAAATTTGTGCGATTTACTTTTTTTTTTTTTTTCACATGTTCAACATATCATTCATAACATGCATAAAAAGGTACATTGGTCACAAGAGTCTAGAAGACCAGACTTTGTCTAGGCAGAATAGATGCCTAACACCTTCCCATTCCATAACCCAGCCTCCAGATTTAGGTCTTTGGTTATGTAGATCTAAGCCTTGTCTTTACTTTTTATTTTGGGTAGAATGTAACTAGGACAACAAGCCATGTAATTATTTTGGTAGATTGTAACTAGGACCCAAAGCTTTGTAATTTTCAAGTTTATTAAATATGTAATTTTATTCAATCAATGAAAAGAACAATTCAATCATGTATTTATTTTTTTCTATTCTTTATATATATATATATATATATATATAAAGGTGGACTCTGACTGTGTTTGGATAGCAGGTTTTTCTGCTGAAAGTTAAGTTGCGTTTTACTTTTTTTTTTTTTTTTTTTTTTTTTTTTTTTTTCTTCTGGCCGCACTTGTTGACTGGGGGGACAAAATTCACTGTGCGTGTACTGTGCGTGCACTGTTCACGCACTGTTCATGTACTGTTTATGTATTAAAAAATATTAAAAGTGGGTCCCACGATACTATTTACACATTTAAAAATTATTTTGCTACAGTGTTTTCAGCAACAATCAGTTTTTATCAACTTTCAGCAACAATAAGTACTATCCAAACGGACTCTCTATATCACTTACCCAAAAAGAGAGGTGCCCTAAAAAACACTCCAAAAATCTCTCTTTTTTGAGAGGCACTACTTTCGAGGTCTCTCACACGCATGTATTGAACTATGAGCCTCTTCAAATTAGAGATGATTTGTCATATGAAAAAATTTCATTAGAGATTTTGGATCATAAAGAACAAGTGCTACGTAATAGAACAATATCTTGGGTAAAGGTGCTTGGGAAGAATTATTTAGTGAAAGAGGCATCTTGGTAGCATGAGGACAATATATTGTCAAGATACCCAAACCTTTTCAGAATTAAGGTACGTAAAATTTCAAGAACGAAATTTTTATAAGAGAGGGAGAAAGTAAACCCCAAGTTAAAATAAATAAATAAAAAAGAAGTAGAAGAAGAAGAAGAAGAAGAAGAAGAAGTAAGGTCTTATTTTATTAGATCCCAAGTGCTCCCACCTACCCCACTATCCCCCACCACACATCTCTTAAATATCCCTCACCCTCTTGGCTAGCTATCATTCCTTTGCTTCTCTTTTCTTTTTCTTTTTCTCTCAACATAACACACAAACACACCTCTCACTCCCTCACACTCTCCCACCAGTACCACTCCTCACCACCATATTCACCATCATTTTTCTAGCAAGATCACTGGAAAACTCTCTAGGAACCTCTAAGGCACCTTCATCTCTTTTGATTTAAGATAAGACTCCTAATCTTTTGGTGGGTTTATATGCTTTTGCTTTAGACTTTCTTTATCTAAACTTTGATAATGATACTCATGTGATTTTATGAGCTTTAGAAGTGACATTCAAGTGTTTATATGTATGAGTTTTGTCTTGGTGGATTTATAATTTTTAACGGTGGCTATCTAAATGGTGAAAAATTGGGGGTTTTGGCTTTTTAATGTGAAATAAATGGTAAATATAATTTTTATTGATTATTTGGAGCTAGTTAAAGATTCAAATTGTTTGTCTTGGAGAATATTATGATTTTGGTGTCATGAATCTCTTGATGATATTATATAAATCTTGTGAGAACTACATATTAAGTGTTGAGGTTTTGATGTTAGAGAAAATACCTTGAATGATTTATGAGTATAATGGGAGTCTATGCCTTGTAATTAATTTGTTAAGAAACTTTGGAAGTGAAATACATTATTGGTGAGGTTAAATACTAGGCTTGCCTAATTAATTGCTTATTTGGAAATTCCTAAATTATAGCTAGACACAACTTCAAGCTTTATACTTATCGTGATAGGTTTGCTTGGTATTGTTTAAGTTCTAGCTAATTTCCTTTGGAGTTTGAAAAATTAGGCTTTTGTGGGTTGCGAGTTAAGTAGCTTTTTAATGGGATTTTTGAAAAATAACCATGTTGCATAAACGTTATTTTTGAGTCACATATTTTGGAAAATTATTTGTGGAACTATGTTTTCTTATAAAGTGGATTGTTGTGACCCTACTATATATGATTATATATGAAAAGTGCATCATATTTAGTAATGCATATGGGGAAATGCATAAATTGTTGACATGGAAAATATGAACATCTTTGATAAAGAATTCATGGATTTTATGATATATTGGAAAATTAAAAGGTGCTTGTCTTGTATTATTTGGGAATAGAAAATCTTGTTGACAATGAATGAATTTGGAAACCTTACAAACTTTGTGGAAGTTTTGGTTTTTTAAGGTTTTTCTAAAACTACCTGAATATAAACTATGTATTTGAAAATACATGTAACCTGTGAGCTTTATATTGTTTTAACTCTATGCCATGTGTGATTTCCCGATGATCACTCGACTTGGTTTCCGTAGTCTTTATGACAACGGAATCAAATCTAGGTATGTGCCTTTTCACTTTGGATGACGCGTTCTTCCTTATTGCCCATGGGGGGAAGAGGTTCACTAATTGTGTGTAGGTGAGGCTGCTGCCCATGGGGCCAAGAAACTACATACTAGAGATGACAATATCATGCTAATTGTGAATAGGTGGATCTCATGACCGGTCTATGTGGTAGTGTGGTGCATTTGTGATAAATTGCCTTCTGTTAGATATTATGGCTTTGGAATTATATTGTTAGTGCTCACAGATTAAAGTATACAGTTTCATGGTATTTATTTTGAGAAGCTTTATATTTCAATACTTAATCATTCTTGTCATATTATTATTGAAAATGATCTTGCAGTATTTAGTTAGAAATTTCTCAAACTAAAACATGGTTTGTAAACTATTCATCATCATGAAACTTGCATTTCCTCCACCCTCATTAATTATGCTACTTATTGGGTTTTAGCTCATCCCACCTCTAACAGTTTTTCAGATCAATTAGCTATACCTTGGGTATGGAGCTTACTTTATTTGGTGGTAATTGGAGTGCTATGTTAAATTGGTAGACTTTTCCTGTAAATGGTTGGTGACTCAATCTTACTATGTTCAACAAGGTCGTAATTAATTCTATTGGAGGTTGGGCACTTGAGGTTTGTTAGCCTTAGGCATGGTAGGCCCATATTTGATGTTGAGGTTGTCTATTCTTAATAAAATTGTGACTTTGTATAATCCATTTGGAGTTTTGTAATATATTCATGTATCGTATGAAGGCACATGATTTTTAGTTATTGTTTGTAAATGTGGTATAGAGCTCTAACTTGTAAAGTGGAGATTTCAGTTTATATATTCTTATCATGTGGAAAAGAAAAGAAAAGAAAAATGTCCTATAGTTTCTCTCTTGATGGTTCTTTTCTCATACTTTAGACCCTTTTGGGTTTGGGATGTGACATCCCATCTTTTCAAGTGTCTTGCTTTGGTCTCTATCACCTTGTATATCATTTCCATAAGTGCGGCATCAATTGGAACGGTCATTTCTTCTTGAGGTATGATGTCAACCTTAGTCAAACATCTTCCGTTGCTTTGTCGAACCCAAGTTGCAGTGGGGACGTGCTTACTTTGTCTTGGTGGTGCAATGGTGCCTGAAAAGAAGTCAATTTTTCATTAAGTCCATGTTCCAATTAAAAGCTCTTATTATTTAGATGTTCATAGAAGTCTTTAAGCCCATTTTAATGAAGGCCCAATTACAAAGTCCCTCCCTTCCCTCTCATGAGCCTTGCCCGCTTGTTTCATAGGGCTTGGTCTGTTTGCAAAAAATGCTCTCATCTTACACTCATAGGCTTTCATTAGAATGTGCTTATAGATTTTCAACCATTTGTCTCAAATATAAGCCAATAATGTATTCATCACCTTTGGGCTCTTCATTTTTCATTCATTAACAATTATTCTTTTTACGAAGCAACCTTCTAGCTAGAATATAATATGGCCTTCCTTTCAAGGCCCATAAGTCTTACATCTGTCGATATCGTATTTTGTCTAGCTCTAAATTTCGCTAATTGGAATTAAGGATTTTGTGGACTTAAAGACCATAAAATTCTTTTCAAATTGATTGTTTTTTGTTACAAAAATCATGCTTGAATTTGGCGAGTTATTGTAACAATGTGAACAAATATCTTCTTGAATCTTTCATGAAAAAAGTGTATTTGTGTCTTGATTTGATTTGGATATGTGCTAGAAAGACATTTTAATTCTTAAAAATATTTGATTTTTCATCGAATGTGTGTCATTCTTCGAAAATTTAGTTTGCCATTTTATTGGGCGTATCCAAATTAAATTAGGTCCCTTTTTGTGTTGTGCTAATCTTCAATCAATTGTTACATATGGAGGGTTAAGATTAGGCCAAAACAATTTATGATGGGGCCAAGAACCTAAAGTTCTAGTTGGTTTAAGAGATATTTCTAAAAGATGCTGCTGAGATCCTACCAAGTGGTTGCCTATTGTAGACACCTCATTTTGTACTCGATTAATAAACTTTAGTCCCATTTACCAATGATGAGCTTAACATGTCTACAAAAGGCAATTGAAATTATTTTGATAGTTCGAAAGTAATCACAACTCAAAAGTACTTAAATCGCTTTGAAAATAATGCTGAAAAATGATTTTTGCTCACTATTTTGACCATAAATTTTGATCCACAAAGAAATTTTTGAGTGATGTTTCTTTCATTGGAAAGTAAACATCTTGGGCTTCAATTTGAACACAAATTTTTCCTAATTTGGACTTATCATGCTTTGAGGTGGGCCGGCCCATAGACCCTTGGGTACATTCAAAGACCATTAAAAAGACCCGAAAACCCTAATTTTAATTTATAAATATCAACCAAGTTGTGTTCCATAAGTAAGATGAGTCACTCTTCATGCCTCTTCCTTAATTTGGATATTTTTATAACTTATGTTCTTATTGTTCTTAATTGATTTGTATGTTATACATGCTTAAAAATATGTTTTGATTTATTTGGTTTTGCTTTGCTATGTTTTACCATGTTTTGAATGAAGAGTTGGATTAATATATTAGAAGCATGTTAAGTTTTATTTGATTGTCATTTTGTTGCTTGCTTTAAAATTGTGTTTCAGGGCATGTATGCATGCACATGCTCTATACATGCATACACATACTCGAAGTATGCGTATGCATACAGTTGGGATGTGCACACATACCATATGTATGCACATGCATACTCGTGTCCAGAAATGCAAATTTAGGGTTCTTGCTTTTTGTTTGTTTTACTTAGTTTTTTAATCACATGTTTAGATCTTGTTGAGTCTAGTTTTCACATGTTTAGCATTAGGGTTAGTAGGAAAACATGTTTCACATGCTTGGATCAACAAATTAATAATTATGGTTTATGTCTTGGTTAAAACACATGAACATTCATGAGAACTTGACACTGCATTGATGCATAGGTGCTGAGGTGTTATGGTGCAGTGAGGTAAGTGAAGGTAAGTTATGTATCTGAATATGAACATGCATCTTTGAATATAATGATTGGTCTCTTTGATTGATGAATACCATGATGCTAGGTTCGGATGATTGAATACGCTTGGTGTTTAATGCCTTGTTGATGTTTTTACCTTATGATATACTTGCTGCCTTTGGATATATATGTGTGTGTGTGTTATAGATGAATTGTAGTGTTTTTATACAATGGATGAGTGTGGGACATATGCCATATTTTGGACGTTAGATGCATGTTAGTGTGTGTGAGTTTAGAATAACATATTAAAGAACTCTTTGATGAGATTAGGATTTGGAACACAATTAGTGAAGGCTGACCTACGAGACGGGTGGGGGTGGGTACTTAACACCTTCTTATCCTCATATCTAAACTTCGAACACGTGCTCTGGTAAAGATCAGTCCTTCCACAAAGGCACTATATTTATGGTTCCTAGACCTAATCTAGGTGGCGACTCCATTTTTCTCCGCCACGGTCCACTCGGCCAAGGTGTACTCCCTCGTTGCACCTACAGTAGCGACACCACTGGGGAAAGAGTTTGACTCCAATGTGTTCCATCTCCTAATCTTACCAAAGACTTTTCTAATATTGTTTTGCACACACTGTCACTTGGTTCTTTGTCCCTTTCGCCATGTTTGGTGATGAGTGGGAAGGTGGAGGCTCCACTGGGGACAAAATCTTCCAGAATTCATCCCACCAACTCACAATCTGTGTCATTGCCTATAATCTGCTTTGAGCACGTTAACGGTTTGCCACCAATCCAAAACGGTCCATTTAGGCCCAAGGTTGGAATCATGGCCCACCTAGTTGTGAGTGACCTATTGATCTTGTCCCTTTAGCATTAAAGACCTTACCCACACATAGTGTAGACCTAGATCCAATTCATAGGGAAGCCCAAATGCATGTATTTGATCTTTGTTTCATTTGACCTAAAAGAAAAGGTTCAAAAAAGAAGAAGAAGAAGAAATTCAAGAAAAGAAGAAAGTATTTTGCAAAGAAGAAAAGTTTTCAAAAAAAAAAAAAAAAATCTTTTGTAATTTTTTTTTTTTTTTTAAAAAAAGAGGAATTTTTAAAAAAAAAAATGAAAAAAAAAATTTGAAAAGAAAAATTAAAAAGAAGATGAAAGATGATCCACAAAGCCATGATATATCCTTAGTTTTGGACCCATTCAAAAAAAAAAAAAAAATCAAATCAAGAGAGCCCAAAATCATGAGTATACCATAGACTTTGGAGGAAGACATTGGGCTATAAAGTCATAACATACCCTAACTTTTGGGTCAAAATTCAAAAAAAAATTTCAAAAGTAAAAGAGCTCAAGATTTTGAGTATGTTATAGACTTTATTGAAGAGTTGTGAACCCATCCTTACTTTGAAAACTTTTGAAATCCTAAAACCTAAAGATAGGGATGGCAATTTTTGCCCGACCCACGGGTACCCGACCCGGCTCGGCCCTAATGGGCCGGGTTTTACTCGGTCCGATTAGGAATAGGGTCGGGTATGCCCGAAGCGAGTCCGGGTTAGGTCCGGGTTTTATAAAAAAAATCCAAGACCCGACCCGAAACCCGGCCTGAATAAAAACCCGGTACCCTGAAATTACAAAAATACCCTCTATATATATATACATATAATCTAACCCTAAATTCTAATCCCTCATTTCTTCACTCTTCAGCACTCACGCGTCTCTCTGCTCAGTCTAAAACTCCCACTGAAACTCCCTCTCCCTCAGTCTGAAACTCCCTCTCCCTCAGCTCAATCACTCCGACCCACCCTCAGTCTGACACGGCCTCACACTCTCACAGTCTTCACTCACTGTCAGTCATGCCACACCTTGCCTTCTCACTCTCATGGCCTCGTTCTTCCTTAGGACCCCAGGTACACCTCACCTTTAAAATGTAACCATCATTAGAAAAATTTATCAAGGTTGTTGTGGTTTTGGTTTATTTATTTATTTTTGATGGATTTGCACTAGATTCATGAGAGTAATTAGAATGGGTAGTATATAAAACTAATTTTATTCTTATTGTGTTTTTAGCAAACATGCTTGATATTAATGGGTAGTAAGTTGATTTGTTTGGTTTGGATTAATTTTTGTACAATTGTTGTCGTGTTTGTTCTGGGTTGGTGATTGTTTATGGAAATTTTGGTTAATATGGGTTTGAGTTTTCTTTTGCCAACATCTGGGTTATTATATCTTGTTCGCAAAAGGATTGGGTGTTGTTTTTAGCTAATGCAACGAAGCTTAATTTATGATGTAGCATGAAATTGAAAGTATTTGATTTAAATTCGTTTCGGTTTTTGCAGAGAGTTGTGCAAGGATCTGTTCAAGAAATGGTCAGAATTGGACGATTCTCGCTTCTCTGTTGAGACAGTTCAATAAATTTGGGCTTCAAAATTTTTTTTTTTTTGGTTGGGCCATGAATTAGGCCTAATCCCTTAATGGGCCCGCGGGACTCGTGGGGCCCGACGGGGCGGGTCCGAGCCCCGGGAAAAAAACCCGCTTAGTAAACGGGTCGGGTCCGGGCCACGGGTCTTGGCCTGTGGGTCGGGTCCGGGTATGGAAAAACCCTACTCGTTGCCATTCCTACCCAAAGACATGGGTAGGCTCACCAAGAGCCCAATGAGGATAAAACTGGAAATCTTTTTTAACCAATTGACCAAACTCTTCGAACTAGGGGCAAGGCCCATTTAAGAATGAAGGATAAAAGTAGATCAAACTTTTGAAACTAGGGGCAAGCCCTCACGAGGGAGGAGAATGAACATTCAAGATAGGCTTTGTAATGGGACAAATAAAAAACTTTGATGTGTTGAGATAAAATTTGGTCACCTTTTTTCTTCCAAAAAAAAAATAATAAATAAAACAAAATTAAATAAAAGATGTGGACTTCTAAATGTCATGTCTCATTTTAAATACAAGTTCAATAAGTTTTTCATGAGGAAAGAAATTTTCCAAAATATGTTGGGCTTGCATTATAAATGGGGCGTTGATTTTTGTGTTGAATTCTTTGATGAGACCTTTTTCATAAGGTCAAATAGAGCACAAGATGTGGACTAACTTTGCAAAATTCATGAAAGACCTATGCGTAAGCCCAAATGAGGATGAGGAGAGGGCGAGATGTATGACTTGTAACTAGATTCAAAGCCCAAAGAAAAAAAAAAGAAAAAAAAAAGAGAACGAAATGAAAGTTGGGCTTGAATTCAAATGAGGGAAGGAGAGAGAATGAGAGATGTGAATGATGTAATTAAGCTTTAAGCATAAGGAAAACATGAAATTTGAAAGATTGATGTGACTCATTCTATTTCTAAGTCCAAGATAATGAAATGATACAAGACTTAGAATATGAATGGGGCATACATGTAGTCCACATTTTGATGCAAGCAAGAAAGGTTGATTAAGACGTTGGGTCCAAAATTTTAAAAAACATTAGGAGCACATATTTATTTGACCAAATTTTATTTTAGGCACAATTAACACTCCCTACTCAAAAGAACTTCCTATGTTCACTTGGTTTCGATCACCTACCTCTAGTTGCCTAAAGGAAGTTGACACTACTGTACTAGAAGACACGACTGGAGCTACTAACGAGGCAATTGAGAAATTTTCCCAAATGTTGGCTAAGCAAGGAGAAATGTTAGCACAATTGGGAAATCTCCTAGGTTGTTTGGAAGAAGGAAGAATGAAGAAACCCCAACAAGATAAGGAAGGCGAGGAAGATAAAGTTAATCGTGACAAGAATGGGAAGATAGACAAGATAACTATTGAGACTGCCATGATGAAGGAAAAGATGGAAAAGATGTAACAAGCCTTTCGCAAGGCCCAAGGGATGGATGACTTCTTGTAGACTATGGGTGGATTGGGCTTAACCCTATTGGCACCATTGCCTCCCAAGTTCAAGATTTCTGATGTTGAAAAGTTTTATGTAAGTGGTGATCCAGGCAACATGTTCAACAATATTTGAGCTTAATGGGAATGAAGGGATTGGATGAGAAGCAAGTTTTGTGTGCCTTCCTTATGTCTCTCAAAAGAAATGCCTCAAGATGGTACTATAACTTGGATCCGAGAAAGACTAAGGTGTGAAATGAGCTTGTGGAATTGTTTGTGAACTAACTTATCTTTAACACCATGATTGATGTGACTTTGAGAAACTTGGAGACCACTAAGCAAGGGTTCAACGAGACATTTTTTGAATACATGATGAGGTGGAAGAACAAATGGTGGTGCTCTCAACAATGTGAATGTTGATTTTACTCGACCATAAAAGAGGGTGTTTGATGATCTTCAAATGCCTTTATCAGAAGTATTAGCAATCTTGATTGAGGAGGAGCACCTCAAGCCGATTGATCATACTCCTTCCAAATCCAATCTGGCCAAATTGGAATAGAAATGAACATTGTGCCTCACACCAAAGGATAGGACATAAGACAAATAGTACCTAAGGTTGAAGCATGAAGTTCAAGATTTGATAGATCAAGGGGTGATCGCTAAGCCACAATCTCAAGAAATGGGCGAGTAGAAACAAGCAAGAATGAATGAAGGGAAATGCCTAAGAGATTTGATCCATGAGAACACCTTTTGCTAGAGAATGAGCCATTTCAATTTTGTTCAGTCTTTTTTTAGTTGTCATGTCCCTAATTTATCGAGACTATTTGAGTCTTTTTCTTGTTGTGTTATTAGGTCTTTTCCTTGTTGTGTTGTTGAGTCTTTCCATATTTTGTGTTGTTGAGTCATGTTCCTTTGAATTTTCAAATCAATGTTGTTTCACTTTCAATAAAGATTGTCATTCAGATACGACATGTATCATGTGATATCTTTTTGTTAGTTTTGAAATGAATAAATCCTTAAACCTAAAACATTGGTTAATCCAAATAAGGAATCAAAAGATGAGATTGTCTTAGTTCATTCGATCATAAAGAATAAGCATGAATGTAAGAAAGAGGCTGACAGATAGAGAGAACTTAAAAAAAAAAAAGACTTTAATCAAGTGAAAGATTACACAAGAATGAGAGGGATGAGTGATGAGAGACTCCATAAAGCACAAGACATGAGTGAGACAAAGATAAGAAGAGCGATTGACTTGTTCTTTTACATGGATGATATTACAATAAAGAGAACTTGATGAGCAATATGGCTAACCTAGATTTGAAAAGGCTAAGCAATCAAGGTTCAAAGGATGAGAGGCCATCTTTCTACTACCCTTTCTTACAATGAGAGTTTATTTCCACTTGCTAACCCCGTTAAGTCTAGATGAATTCCTTCTTTGTACCCATGCCAAGGGATTACCCTCTACACTAGGGGCATGTTATTAGGAGATAATGATTTGAAAGGGTTACCCTCAACACCAAGAGCCTACTCTAATATTGAAAATGATCAACCCTATGCTAGGAGCAAATTTTAGGGATGAATGAAAGAGGGATGTAAGGACGATTTATAAGTGGAAAAATACCATTTCCCAACAAAGGGCGTGGAAAAAAGAAAAAAGAAAGGAAAAGAAAAAAAAAAACAAAGAAAAGAAAAGGGGGAGATACAAGAAAAGATGAAAGGAAAAGGAAATGAAAATGAGAATCAAAATGGACAAGGAAAAATGGATGAAAAAGAAGAAAACAATGCAAGCACCAGATGAATAGTAATCCTTGACAATTAGGATACCTTGAGAATAAAATTGAATTTAAGCCTCAAATACCCTTTCTTTATTAAGCCTTAGAATCCTAGCCTCATTACGGTCCATAAACAAGTCCTCTCTGATTAATTGAGATTGTTTAGCCCTACAAAATTTGGAAAGCCTAGCCTTAGTTATGAAAAGAAGAAGAAAAGAAAAAAGAAGAGAAAAAAGGCTTGCTACGTTGAAAACCTGAAAGGGTAGCCTAGGCAAAAGTTATAGCACCTTGAAAAGAAGTGAAGAAGTAACAAGGAAAATGGTGAACTTATTCCAAGCTAGGGGCAATCCATGAATGAAAATGATAAAGGAATTATTATACAAGGGAAGATGAGACTAACTCTAAGCTAGGGTAACCATGATGAGGAGAAAAGTGAGAATACATGAGAGATGAGTTAATTGAGGAGAATACAGGAAGAGAGAGGTGAGAGAAATGAGGTGTGCATGTTCAAACAAGGACAATGATTGAGTTGACTAGAGATGATTGAATTCTAAATTCATATTTGGACTAATCAATGAAAATGGTAAATGATTCATGCAAAACTAGTTCAAAGAGAATATGCATTGACATGCAAAATCATATGGATCCACAATCCCTTGTTTTTACCTCCTTCCTTCAAATTTTCTTCAAGGTCCTCTGTGTATTCAAATCATGTTGAGCTCTACTATTTCTATACTCTTGTTGCACATGCTCTATGCATGCTTACGCATACTCAAAGTATGCGTACACATACGGTTGGGATACACAGGCATACCCTATGTATGTGAAAACATACTTGTGCCTCGAATCGCAGATTTAGGGTTCTTGCTTTTTGTTTGTTTTATTTAGTTTTAATAACATATTTAGGTCTTGTTAAGTCTAGTTTTCACATGTTTAGTATTAGGGTTAGTAGAATAACATGTTTCACATGCTTGGATTGATAAATTAATAATTAGGGTTTATATCTTGGTTAAACCATATGAGAACTTGAATATGCATTAATGCATAAGTACTGAGGTGTTATAGTGCAGCGAGGTAAGTGAAGGTAAGTCATGCATATGAATATGAACATTCATCTTTGAATATGATGATTGGTCTCCTTAATTGATGAATACCATAATGCTAGGTTTGAATGATTGAACATGCTAGATTAAATGCCTTTCTGATGCTACTATTTTGTGATGTACTTGTTGCCTTTGGATATGCATCTTGCTAGATGAATGGTAGGGTTTTTATGCTATGGATGAGTGTGGGACATTTGCCATGTTTTGCATATTAGTGTGTGTGAGTTTAGAATAACATGTTAGAGGACCCTTTGATGGGATTAGGATTTGGAACACAATGAGTGGAGGCCAACCTATAGGTCGGGTTGGGTTGGGTGCTTAAGACCTTTCCATCCCTATACCTAAACTCTACACACATGCTTTTATAAAGATCAGTCCTTCCACAAGGGCACTATGTTTTTGGTTACTAGACCTAATCTAGGTGGTGACTCCATCTTTTCTCCGCTACGGTCCACTCAGTCAAGGTGTACTCCCCCCGTTGCGCCCACAATACCCTTCGACATCAACTCCTCCATCCTTTAAAAACAAAGGTATGAGATATGAAGACCATATCAGTGCTAGGAGCAAAATCCCCTCTGCAAGTACCAAGCCGAGGAACATGCTTCAAATCCAAGTCTATGGTCAAAAGGTCATCAGCTTCTCCACATGCTATGTAAGGAGGATTTGCAAAGCAAGGGAGGGACTCCCAATCAAAACTTTCATAAAAAAGGTTATCCCTAGATAGGAAGGGATAACCCACTGCTTTTCTACCGATGGATTTTCATCCTTTCCAAATAATGGCTTGCTAATCTTGGGGTTTAAAATTTCAGCAATTTTTTAAGAACTAGATCTTAGAGCATGTTTGGCATCCATGGAAGATTTACTTTGGTAGATTTTTCAAGTTTAGGGTTGAAAAGTAAATGAAAGAGGGAAACGGTTTTTCTCCTGAATAAATAGTTTGAAATTTTCCCTCTCAAAAGGAAAATTTTGAAAGAGAGCCACCAATTCAAAAAGTGACATGTGTCAATGAAGGGGAATGCCAGATGGTAACCCAACCCCAAGTGGTTCACTTTTAGAGAAACTGCCTAAGAAAGAATTGCAAAAAGGCGTAATGCTTCACAACTAGGTTCATTCTTTTACTTTACCTTTCCTTTTGTTTTTATTAAGTGATATGTTTATGTGTTTGTTTCCCTATGAGAGAGAGTTTATTTTAAATAACAAGATAAATACACTAAGTAAAATAAACAAAAAGCATACTAGAAAATACTCATCTTATATATATATATTTCAAAAAAAAAAAAAAAGAGTATTATATTAAAACGGTCCCTGTGACCCCCTTTACATTAAAAAAAAAAGCTACAACTTTAGAGGCGAAAAGCTCAACAAGAGGGAGGTTTATAGGCATCAGAGTCATCATCAAAACCCTCCCATGGAGAGTCAAAGTTAAGGTCTGACTCTTCATTGTTAGAGCTAGAGCAATTATTGGAGTCTAACTCCTCAGTGCTAGAGTCAAAACCGTTATTGAAGCCCCTTCTCCTCCTCCTTCACATTGGGGGCCATCGTCAAAGGCGTCTTCTCGGACCAAATTGAACTTATTCACGAAGGCATCATAAGCCTCCTCCTCAGCTCCCTAAGGTCTTCATAATCGTATTCCTCCTCATCCTCAACCTCCTTTTCCTATGGTTAGGCCTAAATTACCTTATGAGGGAAAACAGGTTAATAGGCCAAGAATGTATTGACCCATTGTGGTGAATTAATCAATTAATTAGCCAAGTTAATTAATTAATTCAATTTGCATGCTATGCATGCAATAAATGTGATAGCACAAACAAATCACCAACTAAGTTAATATGCAGTGGAAAATAAAGTTGACACGGTGATTTGTTTTTGAATGAGAAAAATCTACAAAGGCAAAAACCCCATCGGGTGATTTTAAGGTCACCACTCCCGAGAACTCACTATTATCACAACAAGCGGTTACAAGTAAAGGAATCCAAGTTCCTTTTACCAACCTACAGTTGAATCCTTACCCCAATACCTAATTGGACTTGTTTTGTAGTGACAATCTCTCCTTTCAATGCACGGCTCTCAGTACGTAACTAACCAATCGATGCGCGGATCCCAATACGCGACTTACACACCAACTTGAGAAAGATGTTGGCTGCAAAGTTCTTCAGCTCATCACACGACGAAAATCATGAAGCTCCTTGGTTACAAAACCCTACGATGTACAAACACAATAGCTTCTTGAATAGAAAGATGAATTAGGGCATATGTCTCCGGTTCACAATATGCTTGTGAAAAACTTTTGCATTTAGGTGCATCAGCTGTGATTGCCCTTAAAACAATCCTTATATATGTTTAGGGTTGTGAAAAAAGAAAACCCAAATATGTATACACAGATTGGATGAAAATTAGAACTGAAAATCTGATTTTCTTAAATCTCAATGAATACCCTATTTATTGAGCATCAGGCTTAAACAGCCTTTTAAACCTCGATAGATATTAGCTGTTGAGTTTTAAAATCTAGCACTTCTTCACTTGATTCTTGGACTGACTTGCATGGCTTTAACAATTGAACTTGAAACCTTATTCCTTGAAGTATTAAACACATCTTAAATCTACCTAAGTACAAGTAAAGTGCGTTTTGTCAAAGGATTAGCCAATTCTATACTGACATATGTTCCTAACATGATTCACATATGTCCTAACACAGGTAGTGAAAGCAGAGCAGTAGGGATAGGAAGAGGAGGGACAGGGTTGGGACCTGTGAGAGACCAGAAAATTAGGTGCTCTCAAAAAAGAGATTTTGGGTGCTTTTTCAAGAAACCTCTCTTTTTGGGTAAGTGGTGTGGAGTCACCACTTATTTTTTATACAAAAAAATAAGAAAAAATTAAATACAAATTTACATGACTAAATTGTTCAATTCTCATTGATTGAATAAAAATACAAACTTAATAAATTGAGTATTACATGGCTTTGGGTCCTAGTTACAAACTACCAAAGAATTACTTGGCTTTTTGTTCTAGTTACAATCTACCCAAAAAAAAAAAAAACAAACAAATTTAAAGCTTAGGTCTACCTATCCAAAAACACTAAATTCAGAGGCTAGCTTACGAAATCTAAATGTGTTAGGCACCCATTCTGCCTAAACTGAGTCTGGTCTTCTAGACTCTTATGACTAATGTATCCCTTTATGCATGCTAGGAATGATATGTTGTACACATTAAACATTTTAACCGAACTAAGTCACACAAGTCTATTTATGAGTGTATCCTTTTCTTTTGAAAAAAAATTAGATTTGTCTTATAATATAAAAAAAAAAAAAAATGATTTGGTTAAAAAAAATCAGATCTGTTTTTGTATATGTAAAAAAAAAAAAAAAGTTTTTGGTAAAGAAAAAAAATCAAATCTGTTTTATTAAGTAAAACAAAGTCTTTTGGTTCAAAAATATTAGATCTATTTAGGGAACTAAAGAAAAAAAAAATTGGTTTTTGGTTTGTATGTAAAAAAATCAAATCTGTTTTGTAATAGAAAATTTAGATTTGCAAAGAGCTTAAAAAAATTAGATCTTTTTTTTATGTGAAATAAAAATCTTTTTTCTTTTTTAAGAAGAGAAATACATTCATGAAATAAACCTACGCTACTTGCATCAAACAAGACAAAACATTACTACTCATGACCTTTTTTTTATTTCAAAATCTGCTATGTTTAAAAAAATTCAGATCTATATCTAAAGAAGATATAGATCTATTTTTGTGTTAAAAAAAAAAAATCCAGATTGTATCTAAGGAAGATACAAATCTGTTTTTTGTTTTGAAAAAAATTCAGATCTGCATCTAAGGAAGATGCAAATCAGTTTTCTTGATTTTGAAAAATTCAAATTTCCATCTAAGGAAGGCACAAGTCAGTTTTTATTTTTATTTTTAAAAAGATGTGATGACAAACAGATTTTTGAAACATAAAAAAAAAAAGATCATAACAATAAGGACATCAAGAACATGTTTCAACAAAAAAAAAAATTGACCACACATGATATGAACATTTAGAAATTAAAACTAAAAAACATTTACTCATACATTACCAAATTAAAAGAGACAGAAGGAAAAAAAAAAAAAAAAAAGTAAAAAGAAACTACCTCTTGCATGGACGTACTCTTCTTATTGAGGGAATATTTTAGGGTTCAAAAAAATTTGTTCAATTATCTTTGAAACCTAAAATACCTTGCTTACAAAAAAGAAATTCTTAGGCTAGAGCCTCCAGAACTTCTTTAACGTAAGAGTAAGAATAATAGAAAGAAGAGTGAGAAAGAGTGGAAATCTAAGAGCGTGAAAAAGTGTGTTGAATTCTAAGATGCAGCCTCCATTTATAGAGGCTAGGGTGTTCAAAAATTTAGCTAGGTGATCAGAATACGAATTGGAACGCGTCCTTATCTCTAAAAAATCGAAAAGGGTGAGTTTTATCTCGATCTAAATGCCCTCAGGCCGAGGCTCGAGTTTGTGCCCATTGGCACTTGGAAAGTCACAAAATTATTTAACTAATTTTAATTATTTAACCAATCAAAATTAATTTAAATTAATCATGCGTGGTTGATTCTACCTAGACATAATGCATGCTGACCGTGCAAACTTGATCATGCGATATCTTTCAATCCGACAGTCCGATTTGGAAATCGGACTTATTGTCATGACCGTTAGAATCTCAAGATCATTTTTATGATATGCAATCAACAAATTAATGCATGTAATGCAATCATGAACTTTGGGTATATGAATGGTCATTCTAGTCATCTTCCTTGATTAAATCATGGGTGCAAAATCGAGTATCTATAGGACCCTCGAAAGGTGCATCTCCAAGGTTAGGTGCATTAGGTTCATGGATTGGAAAATTGGAACCAGTAGAGGAAGAATTGGCTACCATTTTTCTTCTTTTCTTCTTTTCTTTTGAAAGGGAGAACTCTAAGTAGGAAAAAAAAAGGAGAAAATGGATGCAAAAATAATGAAGGCTATGAAGGAGATTGTTTTCCTTTTAAAGATCACCAATCGAAGTCAGTAAAAAGACACAGGAGTTATGAAGCATTATGTCTGTCTGCCAAGCGTGTGAAACGAAGAGATGCCAAAACGGCTAACATCACCCCTGAACACTGCATGTCCAAATCCTGAAGGTCAAAAGATATGGTTTTTATTTTTATTTTTTATTTTATTTATACAAAAGATATGGTTTCAAAAGCATTCAAGTTGAAAGGATATGACTGTCAATGACTTTGGTCATAAATGACATTGACAGTCAGGGGGGCTAATGTACAATGCACAAGCCAATGTAAATAAGCATGTCGATTTGGTTACATCTTGGCCCTCCACGTGGACAACCTTGAGTTACAAAAGCAGGGACTTCGGTGAGGGGAGCCATGCCTTTGGCTCATGCCAATAGCGGGAATGCCATTGGAGGAAGAGAAATGTGCAATCTGGCATGGACACTGAGCACTACCATGAGAGAGAATTCAGCTCCTGTTGGTCAGATGCAGCAGGACACCTTTCATTAGTTAGTACTAGTTTGGACCACTGCCAAGGACACGTGCAACGTCCTCAAGCCTCATGCTTTCCCTCTCCTCCTCTCTGCTTGTCCTTCATGATGGTACATAGTCGCCCTTCAACCTACCCCCTTGACAGAAACGGTCTCTCTCTCTCTCTCTCTCTCTCTCTCTCCATAATAGTACTAGTGATAGTTGTATTAGGGTTTATAAGAGGGAATGAGAGTAAGACACATGTCCTTGTACAACCAGCAACATTTCTCAGACTATAAGAGGAGAATGTTGTTGAGCAAAAAGGAGGGACAAAAGGAGAAATCTCGATAGGGAAGAAAGACAGAAAAGTGTAAGGTGTTGGGAAGAGAAACACTGTGTAAACCTTAAGGATATGTTTGGTAACTGTTTTTTCCCTTTATTTTATGTTTTCAAAAACAATTTTCTATTTTTGAGACTAAAAAACTTGTTTGACAACTTAAAATAGACAGAAAACAAAAACTGTTTTCAAAATTCAATTTGTGAAGGAAACTGAAAACATGCAAAAGATTGTTTTCAGTTTTTAATTTTCAAAAGTCAATAAAAACACGCATTTAATTTAATGAATCTGTCTCATTTAATAAGTTAGCATTAGAGTTCAAATCCTAGTAACAACATATTTTAGTATTTTCTATTTTTTTTCTTAAAAAAACTATCTTTTTTTTTATTTTTTTTATTTTTTTTTAATTTCAACTAACCAAACATGTTTTTTATTTCAAAAATACAAGAAAATTGTTTTTTCTTTATATTCCCAAAAATAAGTTTTTGAAAATAGAAAATAAAAATTGTTAACAAACATAATCTAAACTTTCTTAATATTGCATAGCTTTTAAGGGAGAAGGATACTCCATCCTTCATCACACCATGGTTTTTGATCCCTTTCATAGGATTGTCCACGTACACAAGGGCGGCCCAACATAATTTGGGGCCTAAGGCAAAAAATTTATGCAGAGCCTTTAATATGTAAATATTAATTAAAATATTATTTAATATTAATCAAATCAAGGTTAATTTGACATAGTAAATACATAAATAATACCAACTAAACTAATATTAATTTCATATAGAGAATTGAATACCATAGTTGAACTATAAATATTAATAAAAAAGAAATAAAAATATATTACGATTAAAAAGATACTTTATTTTGGATATATAACTTTTTTGTGATTAATAACATGACAATTTGTAAAATAATAGTAAAATTTGTAGTATCATTAACATCACTAACAAAAAAAATGTACAACCTTTATAAAATATATTTAATTTTATAAAAATTTGGGCCTTTAACTAAGGAAAGTAGGGCCTTTTTCTCTAAGGAAAATTTTGTCTTTTGGTGGGGCCTTGGGCCTAGGCCTAACTTGCCTAGGACTTGGGCCGGCCCTACACGCACATGCTTTGTCACTCTTTACTCTTCCATTCTGCCATTCTTTTTCTTTTGTGTTTCGGTGTTAAAAATAACATTTTTGATACTCAACAAGCATGACACCCAAACGTACCGTTAGGATTTAGGTCATATAACATCTGAGTTGTCTTAAAGTCTAACTTGCATGTACATTATGTTGTTTAGGAAGTAGCTGTTGTAGGCTAAGTTTGGTTTTTAGTATAGCAAAGTTGTGAATACTTTGATTACAATTTGATATGCACACTGGCCACGTGAAGGGTCATTGGCTTAAATTATGTATTTTAGATTTTTGCAGGTTAATGCAAATTACAAGCTGATAAGCAAAATAGCTCCCAGTTGATAAAAATGGCATATAAGATTAATTCCTTCACTATGTACTTTGCCGCAGTAAAATGTATACCAGTTACCACTTATGAGGCATTGTACCATTAAATCTGGTAATTTAATCATGATAAGCAAAAACTGAGCTGTGCTCCAGTTGATGTAACTGTTTAGCAGGCATTGTACCAGGATTTTTTGCTCTTTAGCAGCCTTTTCTTAAGAATTTCGTTATGTGGCAGAAAACCAAAAAATTTCGTTAAATAGCATATCGAGCTTTAGAGACTCAAGTTCACTAAAGGAACTTGAGCCTCAAGACTCCAGTTTTAAGAGATGCAACTGATCTGGTACATCTGATGTGTAAAAAAAATTATAAAAACTGTATGCTTCAGAAAATCAAATTCACTAGTGATAACCCAGCAGCAAATAGAGATATGAAGTGTTTGGACCTTCACCGAAGCTCATATTTTACAATTAGTTAAAATGCAAAAAGCATAGACTTGTGACTAATAGAATATTAATCCACAAATAAACATAATCTCTGCCCTACAAATTCTAGTTGAACTATTGCTTCCAAGACAAACTCTCCAATGCTGATCATGTATGGAAGGAAAAAGCAAACAGCAGTAGAATCATCATGCTTGGAAGAGCATAGCTGGTCAAACAAACTTTCCTTTCACTGTGAGACTGGCTGTAAGCTGTAACTTATTGCAAGATTTTTTTCACAATAGAAGGTTCCACTAAAAGTTGAGAATTGACATTGATTTAACCTTTTTCTTTCAACATATAATTATCTATTATTAGGGAGTGTGTCACTTGTTGAAACCCAGTCAGCTATAAGGTTCATCATCATATACCTCTAGCATCTGTTCTCTTACGCCATAAACCCCGGCTAGGCTTCAGAATTTGCTTCAGTAAAGTCATTTTGGGAACATTCCAGTGCTCCACATGCCTGAAAATTTCCATAAATATAGCTCAACAAACTAAAATGATTAGCAAATATAGAAAGGAATGACTCAGATTGTAAAACTTTACCTGCATACTTTTCCAGATTGTGCATCAAAATAATACTCAGTATATCCTGTTGCTGCAAAATAGATTAATATAGTTAGAGAATGCAAGGTAGATACATGGGTTCAAATCAATATAACAGGTTTGTATTTGCCATGATTTCTTCTTCCTGTTTGGTTTGAAACAAGCAGGGTTTGTGGATAATTAATCACCCCTTAACTTGACTGGAAAAGAAAAGAACTCATGTTTCTAAAGATCTGTAATTGTTGAAGGGGAAAAAAGGAAAGGGAAAAAAAATCATATTTTTGTGAATATGTTATGATGCCTTTGACAAAAGAAACAATCCTCAAAAGAGGGCCAAATAAGTTCACTGGCTTGAATCAGTTTGATGCAAAAGAGCATATTACATACCAGAAAGAATGGGCTTCCAAGGAAATGACAATATACAGCTAAATCGCCAGTGCCCAATTCCCTTATCCTGTAATCACAAAAGCATTTGATGTCAAAAAACTTTTATGGAACAACTAGAAATATGATTATAGAAATATGTCAATTGGCAAGTTTTGTTAATCAGACAATGAAGGTGGGATTCGGAGGCCAAGCAATTTTAAATGTCTGAGATGGCTAACCATGAACCTAAAAATGATAAAGGAAACTTGAAATCTACTTAGAAAACTCACCTCAAAGTCTTCCCACTTCATAAGCTTCATATTTGACTTCTCTAGAAGGGATCCAAAATTTGTACAATTTCTTTTGAAACGGCGAAGACCTTTAAAGGAACCTGCTGGATCCGCAAATTCACAATCCTCTTCATAAGCATCAAGTGTAAGGTTTCCTATTCATTGGAGAAGTCAGAATGTTCAGTTAGTTCCAGAATTTGATCACTTCACATCCCCTACAATGTTTTTATCTAAATTATCCATGCAGGTCCCTACAAATGGATGCAATAAAACTCATAGAATGTAGTCTAAAATCCATACATTTTATGAAGCGTACAGGTTTGTAGGGATAATGAGAAACATATCTCAGAAGTGAAGTCCAGAAATGATGCTATTGACAAGGCTTCTTTGATTTCTAATCTTATCACTCAGAAGGACTCTTCTGATTGTGCCTTTGTTGCCATGTTAAATATCTCCATGTCATACATCATTCCCATGTTAGAATAACACATTGCTTGGTGCCTATCATTCTACATTGTGCAATAATTTGGAGGTTGCTATGTCATTTTCGTTCATACCTAGATAATATGGTGAAAACTAGCTTTTGGTGACTAACTGATTACATATTTAAGAAAGGATTTCACATTTTATTCTAATAAAGATTTCAAAGAATCTTCACTTTGTTTAAAATTTGGCAAGCAATAGTGTCCAAAACATTTTCCCCTAGATTTTTTCACTTCAGAAATTATTGTTAGAGAAATGTGCAAGCTTCTTCCATCAGGGTTTTACTTAAACAAGAGTTGCAACACCTTGATTTCTCAGAATTGTAATAGCTTGCAGTTCTAGGCAAAGATTGGTTGTTTAAGACTTTCAAGTACATCAGGACAAGGAATTGACAAAAACCTCTTCAGTTATGTAGTGAAAGCTCAATTGTCGGCTTCCTCACAACACATTAAGAAAACTTTAGCAGAAAGGATATGTCACTCTAGTTTATCTGCTCGTTCAAGTAGATCCTAAAGCTGCTCAACAACCATAGAAGAAATCCCAAGTCTTTCTTCTAAGTTCAAACATCTTTTAACTTTCCCTTTATGTAAACAGTAGTATTTTGTTACTTACCAAAAATTGGAGTTTGGTTGACTACTAAGCATGGACACACCAAATTTTCCAGCCTGTGTCGGACACGATCATAGGGGAATCACTTTGCATGCATGTTCTCAATGTGTAATGGGGAAAAAAAAGTTTTTTATTTAGAAAATTCCTTTTATTTCGAATATGTTTTCAAAGATTTTGAGATTTTTTTTTTTTTGGGAAGACTTAAAAACAAAAAAGCCTAAAATAAATAATATATATTTAATTAATCTTCGTGCCCCATCGTGTCATGGCCTAATTTTTCAAGAATTACCCTGTCGTCATGTCCCTTGTGGTGTCGTGTTGGTGTCCGTGTCCATGCTTGTAAGGTTGGCTACCAATTGGTTACATAGTTTCCTCACTAAAATTTCACTTAACAATGTTATAGTATTGGACTAATTAGAACAGCATCTTATATTAGATAAGAGGCAAAAGTAAAGAAAAGTTCCGAAGTACAGTCAAATTGGACTAAATAAATCTGCATTCAATCTGAAGGCAAGAACATGAGCCAACAAAGTTAGAACTAGATTACCCTTCTGAAACAGCAGAAGGCTGTATCCGAGCATTATGTATGTGTCAACACCAAATGAAAATCAAAAACTCAAAAAAAAAGGAAAAAAAAAAAAAAAGAACGCTAAAGTGTTAAATCAGAAAATGTTGTCTAATTTCTTTTACTTTTTATTTGTTTGTGTGTGTTTTTTTTGTTGTTTGGGGGGGGGGTGTTGAGGGGAAGGAGGATTCATGTATTACTTCAATATGAACTGGTTTTAACAACTCTGCTTGTTATTTTTGGACCCCCAACTTACTTTTATCACACCGGCCACCAATTTGGTACATTTACCCTCTGAAACGAATTGCCTTAAATACTGGGCTGTTTTGGTCATCTCTTTGCATCTAGATCTTTTTGTTTTCTTAGTATATAATGAATATATAAACCTTTATGTTGCCGTGTTTTATCTTTTCATTATTGTTAATGTTAAGAAGCTTGAATAATTATTTTGAATTGAGATGGTTTTTGTTAAGTATTTTGAATTGAGATGGTATGAGTCTATTGAAGGGTTAGATGAAGCTATTTTGAGTTATAAATATATATATATATATATATGTCAAATAGCGGTAATTCTGAAACATTATAAAGGTACTGAATTATTTTGTTTTCCAAGCCAAACTGAAACGCATCCAATATGGTATTTGACTATCTGTAGCCGTGACTCCGATGCCTATATGAATCATACTCTTTTAAGCCAATGACTATATACCTTTTGTAATCCTCAACAGCAATATTTTATAGAGCTTTCTGTAAGTTATTCCATCGAACCTATATGATCATCACATAGATTTAGGAACAGCTTATTGTGGTAGGCACTAGGCAACAGTTTTTATTTATTTATTTATTTATATGGCTCACCTTCACCTAGGCTTATAATTGACACTCATTTACAGCTGTTAGGGTCTTTGACTCAAAATGTGCGCAATTTAAACATTCTTGTCTCTGGTGCAGTGTGCATTCCATTGAAGTGGAGGACCTCTCAGGGCATGGCAGCATATACATTCAATCTGATGGGGAACATTTAGGTTTCCTTCCTAGGAAGATTTGTATTTTACCTTCTGCTATAGAGATGATATGCTGATACGAGGTCTGGAGTACTGTCTAACCAATGCACAAGGCTACTCCTCTCATTTGCTTGAAGTGATTCATTTCTCCTGCGAGTCCTTAGATTCCTTTGTCCTTTAGATGTATCAGAGGAAAAGCAGATTGAGAGAAACAAACAACTAAACCAAAGGAAAGTAATCTGTGGGAGTCCTTTTGAGGAGAGGGAAAGGAAATTACATGAATGGAATTGATTTTAAGAAATCCCTAGCCCAAAAAGAGAAGAATAAAGAAGCAGGTCTAAAATTTTGTCTGTTACCGAAGATACAAACAAAGCAATTTTTCTTTTCATTTGGATTTGGCAAATTCCAAGTGGGTGGTCCAGTAGTTTAGGTTTGGTGCTTGCTTTGACAAATGTTGTGAAATGTAGCCCAGGACAATGACTATGAGGCTATGACATGGCTTCTAGCAGAAACGAGCTGTTCTTGTCACTAGAAATAAATTGCATTTCAATTTTCTCTCCTTTTCTTTTTTTAATCAAATAGCATTAGCCGATTATACTTATTTGCCTAAAATGATTGCTATGAAACTCTGTGGCTCTTGAATATTGTCGAGATGTGTGCTTAGTGAATTGGCGACTAGTGAAAACTCATCATTTGTAGGATTTGGCCAAGTTTATTCGTTTAGAGTTGAGGCAAGAAGTGACTTTAAGTAAATATTTAATTTCTATTTGTTAAAAATCACCTTTTTTTTTCACCTCTGTTTGGATTGAGGAGTAGACTATGGAATAAGTGTAATTTTCGGCTAATTCTACTTTATTCGCCCTCTTTCCAAACTAATCATTAGGCAAACAGTAAATAAACTAGCCAAGTGCTTAATTGACTTTCTTTTATTGTTTCAAAATATACGTGGGGTGAAGGGTCTCCATTGAATATTGAGTGTAAGGCCGTTGCCTATCTCTAGCAATGTCCTTGCTGAATGTTGCTTGAAAGAATGTATGATAAATGATGAACCGTTTATTCCATTTTCTAGACATTGGTATCTGTTGCACAAAAACCAGAATTCCTTCTATCAACATTGGCTTGAGATCCCATCAAAAAGAAAAGAAAAGAAAAAACAGTTGGGTTGAGTTGAAATCAACCCCTTTTTTTTAACGGATTTTACTTTAATCAATGTACTAATCATGATTAAGGGTTCCATTTTTATTTGTGGGCCTAGTTCGTATTTATGCTTACAAATGTTAAGCACTGAAGCCCATCCACTGGACCCTACCTGAGTTTGCCACTTTGCCTGGAGAAATTCGATATTTGGTTTTGTATGGCTGCCATTTTTTGAGGCCTTCTATAGATATTTTAAAAGAAACGGCGGGAGCAGATTCCTACCTCTAACTCCATTTATCAACTGCCATTCTCTCTCTCTCTCTCTGTCTGAAAACATGACAACTGTTCTCTCCTTTGCTTCCATCACTCCCAACCTTAATTCCTACAACCATAGTCTAATTTTCCGACAAAATTATCACCCCAAAATATACAGATTTCGATGCAATAGAGAGAACCCAACAAGCAATTCTTCTTCTTCTTCTAGTCCAGAATCATCCGAACCTGAGGCTGAGAATGCGCTGCTCAAGGTAGCTTGGTATAGCTCCGAGCTTTTGGGAATTGCTGCTTCATTTTTTCGTTCCCCTTCAAATGTTGAAGCTCCTGAAACAGTTGTTGAGCTTTCTGGAGATGGGTCTGGAGTGGCTGATCGTTCTCTAGTAGTGGAAACCATCAAAGATGATTTTCAAAGATCATATTTCGTCACAGGTTAGAGAAACAAACCCCGTTAGAAAATTCACTGAAAC